>NW_005871112.1:1382539-1437793 GCF_000147115.1 Myotis lucifugus | reverse complement strand
CAAAGGGCAGCAACTAAAGGCCACCCTGGGGAGGAAGAGAAGGACTGTGAAATACGAAGAAGTAAGACTCGATCGGAACCAGATACTAGAGAGTTATTAACAAGTAGCCAGGGTTGACTTCCAAGACGTAGGCGTGAATAATGAGATGTTGGGCCCATGTCCTGGGGCAGGAAGTTCCACCTCGGCCCGGGGCTCAGCAACCACCATGAGGCAGCTCACACCACGAGGAGAGAAATATTGGCATTCACATTCATGGTCAGTTTCCAAGGTTTACCTATGGTCACCGATGTAATTTGCATCCACAGAAGAACAAAGGGGCCCCTGACTCATTCACGAGGAAGCCAACAGTCGGATGCAGCCACTAAACCTTTAGTTGAAATTTTAAAGAGGCAAGGTGGTTTAAACAAACCTTTTCTCTTGACTTAATGAGTGCTGTCAGGTGTTTGAGTACCAGAGGCCCGTCCAGGCTGTAGGTGAAGTTAACGTTGTCAAAGACAATCACGCCTTCATGGGGCCAGGCCGGCGGGGGCCGTTTTTCGTATTCCCAAGGCGCTTCTTTCTCAAGGTTTGTATATTCCATCACCCTTTCTACTGAAATCATCTGCAAGACAGAGGACATCATGGGTTTATGGATGGTAAGAGACTGTAAATGAACCGTTCTGTTTTTTTATTTTAGTTTGAACCATTCTGTTTTTATACCTAGTTGATTAAGGATATCTCACGTTGAAACACCCCCAAAGGAGAGAAGTTAGGAATTGGATGAAGACTTTGATGATTTACAAACTTGTTCATCATCTTCTGAC
Source organism: Myotis lucifugus (assembly GCF_000147115.1). Lineage (NCBI taxonomy): Eukaryota > Metazoa > Chordata > Mammalia > Chiroptera > Vespertilionidae > Myotis > Myotis lucifugus. The sequence goes on along the minus strand of NW_005871112.1, from coordinate 1,436,990 downwards.
ACTGTTACGTACTTATGAGTACTTCCCTCAACATTATATTAAAACTAAGAGAATGAGATAAAAGAATGCTAAGATCTCATTTACTTTTCATATCTGAATAAAAAAACAACAAAAAAAAAACACAAGAGGATTTTGTTAAAGAAAAGACTACTTATAGCCACCAATCAGTAATTTAAGCTACAGAAGGGCCATCTGTTATAGATGAGTCAAACTGATGGTCACCAAACCTCATTTTAATATCATTTCCTACTTCATTAGAAGAGCAAAATGAATATATTTTATTTTTACTATTTTCCTCCTTTTAGGAGAAGGTGCAAATATTCATAAGAGGAGACAATTTACATATTGACTATGCCCTCCTAAACAAGTGAACTGGTAACTCAACACCTTTGACCAGGCATCCGAGAGGAGCTTAATTCTACCAGAAAGAGGGACCCCAGCACATTCAGGTGTTCAGTGGTAAATTGCTAAATGCTAAAATGGGGGTGGGGGGAGGAGATGCCTATTAATTAAACAAAGAAAAACCTAAACATAATATTTTTTTTTAAAAAAACCAGGAATGAGGAACTACCCCATTAAGAAAAATAAATAAATGGGCCTCTGAGAAATTAGCTTACATCCACTCCAGGATTTCAGAACCGCCCTCCCACAGAGACCTGTATTACATTTGAAGACAGCTTGTGAGGCATACAAAACCTGCTGACATGGCATACATAAGACTGAGAAAAAGATGTGTACATTTTATTTTACATTAACTTTAAACAGATGGAAGCAGGATCTGAAACACGCTGTTAGCTCCGATGTAAAAATAACAGTTTTAATATTTCACATAAGGAGCGCTTTTATGCTGTTTAGTGGGAAGGAGACTGGAAAAGGCTGAGAACGTCAAGATAAACATTACCATATTCTCGACTTCGGCGCTTTGTCTGACGCACCACTGGAACATCCCCATGAGGGTGAGGGCGTAGGACAGTGCCAGGCCCACCTGTCCGGCATCCAAAGCTAAATGACGAAAAAAGGGGAGTCAAGACAGTCCATTCTAAACCCAGAGTCTGGCTCCTTCTGTCACTTTACCAAAAAAGACTCCTTTAAAGTATTTAAACACAGCGTTCGATAATAGCAATAGTTTACACTTTCACTATCTGTTGATTGAGACCAGGACACAAAACCCCCTGCTGTGAATTCACAATGAATACGAAATGAGTTTATTAATCCCACAGGACTGACACACACCTGGCAGATGATATGGGTAAGTCATTATTTAGAGTTTCCTCATTGTGGTTTCCAGGACCAGTATGTAATTTCACTTACGAGGTCCAATGCAACTGTGGTTGGAAACCCCTAAAAACAAAGCAATGCGTACGAAGAGCCAGTGCTTTTAAATCCAAAACACTCCTCTCATTGTTCCATTGTTCAATACTGTGATTTGGTGCTGTAACATGGAATAGTTAGGGATGGCGAATTCAAGCCATGCACGCCAACACCTGCTCATCTGGTACCCGCGGGGCAGTGAGGATAACATTCCTTCCCGCTGAGCATCTTTCTCCACTCAGTGCACCAGGCAACTACAACCAAGAGATCTGAGTGGTCCTGTCGCTAAAACCTAAAGCCCGAAGCTGGACAAAATGCTTAAGGGTGAACTTGGTTCTATCCTCACAATTACCAGACACTACCAGGATGCTCAGGGGGTCAGCTTGCTACATTTGCACAGGTCTCAACCCATTCAAAGAAGATCAAAGGAACTCATCCAGACCCCAGTGGTCCTCTCCGTGGGCCAAACAGCAGAATCACACCCAACCTCACACACTGCAAATGCTCTATTACAAACCCACTAGGTATTAGACAAGGTGGCAAGAGTTCAATTTAATACTTGTAAATGCAGCTATACATGGTAACCATACCACAAATAGTTACTCCCATCTGTACTTACTATTTGCCAGAATTAGGGACCCAAAGGCAACGACGGTGACAAAGATGGCACAGATGGCATCCAGACGCACAGCGAACCATCGGGACGTGGTCAGAAACAAGAACCAAGCCTCTGAGATTGTGAACCACAGCAAGCACATGGAAAAGTAGAAAGACCACGTTAACCACTTCGAATGAGGGGGAACACTGTACTCAGTTGAGCTACAGAAGATTTTTACACAAAGGAAGACAGCAGAGTTGCACACCTAGGGAACCTGAAGATTCCAGAAAGCTAAGTGCAGTATACTCAGGCATCGGTACAGTGGATTTTTCCTGATTTTGAGGGGAGCATGCATTAAAAAAATTCAACCCCCAGGTTATAAACAGACATGTGATCCCTCTACAGAACATGGAAACATGGTCTCGTCAGTGCATTTCTTCCTCAGCTGGGCCTCGACATGAAGCTCAGTCTCTCATGTGCTGTTCCCAGTGCTCCCACAGCAGAGAGGGCAGCTCCCAGTCCGTTTCCAGCACTTTCCATATTCGCTACGGGGCCCTGCACAGTGTTTATGCCTTAGGAGCCTGTATCTAAATGACCATCTCACTAAAGGGATCTGCGTGTAGCGTTCTAAGTGCCATTTTATCCTCAACATATGAGACAGATTGGAAAGCTTCACAGATACAAAGAAAATTACATATCAAAAGGGTGGCAAATCTGACAGTTAGGAAGTGGATTTCCTCAGTCACTTCTGCCATCCCACATGTTCTGAAAAAGGGGTCAGCAAACTATGCCCTGTGGCCAAGAACGGCCCACCACCTGTTTCTATAAATAAAGTTTTATTGGAACATAGCCACAACCATTTGCTGATGCATTATTTGTGCTACAACAGCAAGGTTGACTAGTTGCAACAGAGCTGATACAGCAAACAGAGCCTAAAATATTTACTATCTGCCTCTTTACAAAAAAAGTTTCCTGACGCCTGCCCCAAAGGGACAGAAAGTCATGGGCCCAATGATAGAAGAACAACACAAGCCAGGGGTGGGGTGGGGTGGTGGTGCTGTTATTGAGGAAGAGGGGAGCGCAGAGGGGGCAGGGGAGGGGAGGAAGATGTGCAGTGACAGGATGTGGGGCTGGCCCCAGCGGGAGGCAGGGAGAATGCAAAGCCAACAAGGCCACCTGAGAGGGAGGTCAAGGCTCAGGAGGCAGCCGGTCCCATCCTTTGAAACCGTTTCCAGAAATGTACAGACCTGAATGCAAATCCTGGTGCGCATCAAACAGTTCCTGAAACCTCTCCTCAGCTTTGTACGCCCTGATGGTCCAGAGTCCCTGGAGAGAAGACGATAAGTGGGAAAACACCGGGCTCCGAGCTGGGGAAGCAGAGAGAGACGACAGAGAAAGTCAGTGGGGAACCATCTGCCACGGCATATCCCAACAAACAGCACAGCCAGAGCCTCCCAGCAGAGGGCCTGGGGCAGAACGGGCTGTGCCCCTTCTGGGCGGACCCTGCAGGTCAACCCTCAAGCCCCTGGTCACACCATGCTTTCCATTACCCACTTGGGAATAAAGCTTCATTCTGACCCCATCTTTGGCCAGCTTCAAATAATAGCTAGTTTTGGATAAATTCTTTGTTTGCTAACGCATTCATCACAGTCCTGTTCAAAGGATCTGTTGGTAAAATCTGGGTGTTTAGGGGAAGGTAAGATCTCACTTGTGTTACAAGAAGCTGCAGAGATTTTATAAAATGACAGGGAAAAACTCAAACTTAATGCCAGCGCCTGATTCCTTAGCTCGGCATGGTGTGTCTGTGTGTCACACAATACCACGCATGTGGGCACTGCACATGTGTTATGGATGCTCAGTTAGTATCCACAGTTCTACAAGCAAGGAGGGAGCAGGCTTCCATGTGTGGGAAGCCCTGGGCTGTGGGCCATCTGACCATCCACTCAGCCTGGGGCTCGTTCCAGACTGAGGACCATTAGGGTTAGTGCTAGGGTTAGGGTCCCCAGCCTGTGACAGTGCTGAAAGGAGAAAACATTCTCCCAGGCAGATATGACCTCACACTTCCCCTTGTATCTAATCCAGGCAAAGAACCTCAAGTGATTCTGCGATGGTTCTGACCATCCAGTTTTATGCTTGTGGTCTTACTCTAGCATCCACACTGTTCTCTCCCCACCATACTGAGTAACTTTGAACTTCTCTTCCTTTAGTTCCCTTTAAACCTTGCACGTTGAAGAGAGCAATACGAACACAGACTGAGCTCATGTGCCAAATCGGAAAGGTCGGAAGCTCCACGCAGGCCTTTTCTGCACCCCCCAGCAGATGTCCCAGCCCGCACCCGAACACGGCCAGTCTGGAGATAAGGTGCCCATCAGGGAGTTACATGGCTCATTATATGAACAGAGTGCTACACACAGTACAGAGAACTCAAGGTCTCATGCCCAGAGCTAATGTTGTCACATCAACTATTTCGCCATCGACAATTCTTCTGAGAAGGAAAAAGAGGTGCTCCAGAGCTTGGACGTCCTCCTCACTTGCTTCCCTCATCAGGAGGTCAAAGTGGCAATTGATTATCCCCACAGGGTGGACTCTATAAAACAGGTGTCACCCAGCCTTGAACACCAGGGCAGCCAAAGAACACATCACCTTCTTGACCGCATCCCCAAGAGCGATAGCGGTACAGCAGGAATCTGGGCCTGTGGAAAACTATCCTCTGTCTTCCACACGCCATTCAGGGCTGAGAGGATACCAGGATGAGTGAATTGGAGGGTTTGCAAAGAAATTTAACCGGTACAGAGAGAGAGGGGATGCCAAGGCTCCGGTATTATCTTGCCCAATGTAATATCCTTTTTCCCACCGACTAAGCTGACTATCCTGAAGTAGACCTATGTAACACCCATGGCGTTAGTCACCAGTCACAGACAAATGTAACCTACATTTCACAAGACAGACAGCTGTGTTTTCCGTGAAACCTGACGACTCTTTGGGACACAGGGTTGCAAATCTTCCCTGGCAAGGTGGGCGGGGAACTGCATGCAAGGACCCTGGGCTGCCAGCCTTGCTATAGGCTCTTGTTAATGCTGTGGGTGACCTGCTAGCTGTCATGTTCTTAATGCCTTTGGTAGAAGCCAGCAAGCACTGCTTAAATCTCAACTCAAGTAATCCTCACAAGAACTCCAGAGGGCAGGTGTATTATATCCTTGACAGAGGGAAAAACAGACTGAGGGATTAAGAGCACTGCCCAAGATTAAGTAAATCAATCCAAGTAGCTGGTAGAGCTGAGTGACAGACCCAATACTGGCTTATTCCCAAGGCCGTGCTTTTAATCATGGCCACAGCACCTCACAGAGAGAATAATCAGGGGTTAAAGATGCCCGTGTATGACTAAATGCATCCCCCCCCACTTTGTAGTTTATCTTTAGAAAACTCTAAAATCTTAATCCACAAGCCTTACTCAATACTGTACATCTTAGTAAGCATCTTAAGTTGAACAAAGTCCCTAAGAATTGGATTGAGAACTCTAAAACAGCAGACACGAGGATCCATGACTTGAAAACACGTGGCACACGTGTTAACACTCCCCCAGCAACGCCCCTGGCAGACATTGCTAGTTGACCATAGAACCCTTACAGACAAAATGTGAATATGGCTTCATAATTCAGGCCTTGCCAAATGAATAGAGTTGGCTAAAGAAATACAGCTAAATGCCATCCAGGCTTTATGCACTTCTCTATGATTCAACATTGCTAAGCTCACAATTGCAAAAATGAAAAACCATTAGATCAATTGTAGATTTGACAGCAAGACAGCTTAAATGTCAGCCCAAGGTTGCAAGGTTTCAAGCGTGACCGGAAAACAAATCTCGGGACGTTAGCAGTTATTCAAAGCAAGTTTGTGCCTTCTAGCCAAGACAATCAGGTGTCCTTCTTTTTGCGGGTGGTCCCAACAGCGGCCTCAAGAGGTACTGTCAATAATTGCTTAGAGCAGTGATTCTCAACCTTCCTAATGCCGCAACCCTTTAATACAGTTCCTCATGTTGTGGTGACCCCCAACCATAAAATTATTTTCGTTGTTACTTCATAACTGTAATTTCGCTACTGTTATGAATCGTAATGTAAATATCTGATATGCAAGGATGTATTTTCATTGTTACAAATTGAACATAATTAAAGCATAGTGATTAATTATAAAAAATATGTAATTATATATGTGTTTTCTGATGGTCTTAGGCAACCCCTGTGAAAGGGTCGTTCGACCCCCAAAGGGGTCGCGACCCACAGGTTGAGAACCGATGGCTTAGAGGAAACAGTGGAATTGTTATTTATGGTACAGACCACCAGGTCTAATCAACTGGCTACCACATTTGGTTATCTGTGGGGTGTGGAGGAAAGAGTGGCCTCCAATAGTAAATGACTGAAGCCTTGTTGTCTACACAAAAAAATGGTTGGGGCTTATCACTTGACCCGCCTTCTCCAAGTCCTGTCATCGTAACAAATCACATCAACAGAATGTTATCAACACCTTGACGACACTGCTCCGCCACTCCATTAAAAGATCTAAGAAAACCAACCTTCAACAGTAGTTTAGCTGGTTTTCTTGATGACTGAAAAGTTGGCTATAGCTTTTATGAAACTGTCACCCGCTAGTCTTTATGCAAATACTTAGGACAAATGCCCTTCTAGGGTTTATTATTAAAAAAGAAACACACATTTGCCACAACAAAAACTCCTTTATCCTGATGAACTTGTATTTTTCCACTTGGTAGATACGGAGAACCGTGGGAATCAACATTTCTCTCCTTAGCCTGGCTTCCAGAAAGCTAAGCTGGTGTTATTTTGCAGTAACTATCCTCAGTTGAGGTTTCTGATACAATTATCTTTCTTCTTTATGTTTTGGCTATCATCCTTGTAGATTTAAAAAATACATATGTTAGTCTTATAATTTTTATCTTCCTTCTATATGTTTTGGCTATCATCCTTATAGATTTAAAAAACATATTAGTATCTATTCTCCTTATATGTTTTAGCAATAAAATGTTTGTGCATTAATGAGATAAGCTCTGAATCGGTACATCCTCTGTGATTAACTGTAGAACACAATGGTTAATCATAAAATGCTTTCCCCACTATTCTAACTCTAGGAAGCTGAATAGAGTAACAGACTAAACTGATCCCTCTCCTGTGCCCTCCCAAGGGGATTATTTTCAGTATCCATTTATACGGACAGCCCAAGGGGGTGGGGGTGGGGGTGGGGAGCCCTCAAACAGTGTGGGACTACTGGTGACAATAAAGAGCAAGACTGAAAATAGCAGTGCTTATCTTTTCAAAACATTTAACCACCACAACTTATTGGAAATGTTTTGAGTATGTGAGAGTAATATATTTTTCAAATGTATCACTTCCTGACACCTTTTCTTCCTCTAATCCAGAGGTTCTCAACCTGTGGGTCGCGACCATCGGAAAACACATATAGCATATCAGATATTTACATTACGATTCATAATAGTAGCATAATTACAGTTATGAAGTAGCAACGAAAATAATTTTATGGTTGGGGGTCACCACAACATGAGGAACTGTATTAAAGAGTTGAGGCATTAGGAAGGTTGAGAACCACTGCAATCTTTGCCTTTCCTTTGTCATTTCTAGAAATTCAGGGGGAGGGGGAGAGAATCTGTTTTATTTCTCTACTAGTTAAAACATGATGAGATACTTTATACCTAAGAAACATGTATTGCCCTCTGCTCTGGATTAGGAAGTATGTCATGACCAGGATGGAACTGTCTGTCTTCAGCGCTCACATTCCCATGGAATCTTACATCCATTCTTGCCTTATGCGAAGCTGAAGGCTGCATCTAGCACGGCACTGATCTATTTGCATTAAAGGCCACACTGACTAAAGGAGGTTTTAATACTCAGTTCATGTTAACGTTATGAGAATTTCAGGGGTCTCCTTAATCAGGGCATGAACGGAAGCCAGATTGCACTGCTGCCATCCCGACCTGAGAGCCTTTGTACTCACTTGTAGATTCCAGGCGTTTGACATCTCTGGACGTTTCTAAGAAATATCTCCGAAGAACAAAGAAAATGATGCCAAGGGGAACCAAGGGTATTGCAATCCAAGGTATAACCGCCACCGCCACGCCGACCACACCAATCACTTGCAGAAACGTCTGAAACAGTGAAAACAGATGCAGAGGTCTCCTGTGAGATTGTGATTTATAATAAGAATTAATGATTTGGTCTTTGCCCCCATTTCCCGCACAGAGCTCCCAAGTGATCAAGGTATCTTTTATGTTAATGAAGTAACCTGAGGAACACACCTAAAGAACAGAACTGGTTGCCAATGGAGCCAATCTATGGTTAGAGGACTAAAACTTTCAGTCCTACCCCCTGATTGTCCTGCAAGAAGGGAGGGGCTTGAGGCTGAATCAATGGCCAATTGACTTAGTCAATCATGACCACATAATGAAGCCTCCATAAAAACCCCAGCAGACAGTTGCTTGCCCTTTTCTCGGAGAGCTTCCAAGTTGGAAAACCAGAATGCTTTCCACCATGATGAGCCCCAAGCTGCACAAGGACAGAATCTCCTTGAGCTTCATTCAGGACCTTGCCCATGTCTCTCTTTGCTGGCTGTTGGATCCATATCCTTAGTAATCTTTACAATAAATCCGTAACCTAGCGAGTAAACGGGTTTCTCTAGTTTTATGAGCCATTCTAGCAAATTAATGGAGCCCCAGGAGGGGCTCATGGAAACCTCTGATTTGCAGCCAATCATTCAGAAGCACAGGTAACAAGCCAGGCTTGCACGTGAGTCTGAAGTGAAGGGCGGTCTGGTGGGACAGAGCCCTTTACCTGTGGAATCAGATTCCATCCTGGGCAGATGGTGTCAGAATTGAGTCGAATGCTCGGACATCATGCTGGCATCCAAGAATTGCTTGTTGGTGTGGGGAAGCCTCCACTCACACACATTGGAAATGGGTCCGGGAACCCTTTCACCTCCCTTACCAAGAATTCTTTGCAAAAATAGATTTAATGAGTTGTTTTGTTAGGATTAAATTCCTCACTTCCAAAGACGTGTTGTAATGGCAGGAAATGTCTTCCCATCCAACGAAAGAACAAACACATAGGTGTGATCCTGCTGCTACTTTTCGAATGCTTACTATATGCCAAACACGGAGATGAGAACTCTCTGGGCATGAGCTCTTTTGATGCTCTCGGTAGCTCCATGCGGTAGGCATTGCTATTTTCCTTATTTAGCTGATGAGAAAATTTGAGACTCAGAGGGGGTAAAACTTGAATCCCAAACTATCATGAGTCAGTAGATATCACCCAGGAAATGAGCAAGTAGTTATTACAGATGAAGAATCAGAAGACTGAGCAATACTCAGAGATAAAGAAGTGGATAGAGACATATGTAAAACTTTAGACAATTAAAAAAAAAAGAAGTGGATAGGTGCAATTCAGTACTCAGAAAAGGAGGAAAATGTTTACCTTGGGAAGTGGGATTGTGCTTTCATGTTCTACCTGCATTTAACACTTCCTGCATGCTGTCTGTGTATCTGGCTACACGTTAAATACTTCATGTGTATTAACCCACTTAATTCTCACAATAGCCCTATTGAGTTAATAATATTATCCCATTTTACAGATGGAGACACTGAGGCACAGGGAGAGGAAAAGCAACTTGACCCAGACTGCAAAGCATAGGGTGCTACAGAAACACAAGGAGGAATACTGGACCCTGTTTAGAGGGTTCTAAGAAGAGACTTGTGACCAAACTTCATAGGCGGGCTTAACAAACAGAGAGTGGCATGAAGAATCTGCAGGTAGTAATCACAGTTGATGCAACTTCTGACCAAGAAGGAGCCCAGCAGCAAAAGTTAACACGGTCCTCCTGTGTCGTCTCAGCACCAGCACTGCACCCTCTATCTGCCAGCCCAAGGCTGTGCCCACCACCCCGCCCAGGACAGCAATCCGTGAGGGAAAGATTAGCAGGGTGACGTCTACGCAGACTCAGGTTATCATTTCACAGCTCTTCCAAATCACTTTTCAGAGAGGTCCTCACAACCAGCTTGTGAATGAGGAAAGAAAGAACTGTCATTTCCATTGACAGATAAGGAACCATACAGCTCGGAGGTTAAGTGGCTGTCCCAGGTTCTCCCTGGAAGTTACGAGGTATCGTGGAGAAAGCCAGGAGCACACTGGACTTTGGGAATCCATATCCAGAGCTGCAGACAGGAGGAGGATGGAGGATGGAGCGAGGGCTGAAACTGTGGCCGGGAGCCCTTGTGAATCAAACTGCATTGTCTTGATGCAGACTCCAGTGCTTTTACTGCTTCTCCAGTCTCTACTGTGGTTATCATCACAAAACCCAGAGTCAAGAGGAATGGAATTCTGCAGGAACAAATTCCAATAACAAATGGAGAAAAATAGGGCTGCCTGGCTTCTTTCCTGTTATACTCACAACTGAACAATGTCTTACAGCTACTGGATTAACCAATGCATCCCACCCTGCTACACCCATGAAGAAGCCCACCTTGTCCTTCATACTCATGGGGGAGGGTCCTCCCAGCTGGCATCTATGTCTGATCTTAAGTGAAGTCACCAGGCTTGCCATCATTAGTTGTCAGGGGGACAGGGGGGAGAGGCTGTGGCTTTTCTCTGGCTGTTGTATCCAGGGCCTATTTTATTGGAATATGCACCTCTGAAATAAGATGGACAATAAACCTCATGCCTACTACAATTTCTGACCTCTACATATTCCTCCTTGCCTCCACCCCCACCCCCCCCCCAAAAAAAATCTAGGCCTTCCAAGCATTGATAACCTCAGGAACCTAAAGGCAACTCAACATTTTTTTTTAATTGTTATTGTTTGCATTCCACGTCCTTTTTCCTCTAAGGAGAAAGCCTTGCTTCTTCCTAGTGAAGACATACTTGCTCTGAAGTTGCTGAGCATTCAGGGAGACGTAAGGAAAAAGGTGGGGGTCTCTGAATCAAAACCAAACCAAATGCCTGCTTACCGGGTTATTCTAAATTTCCAAAAGAGAAGATCAATTTGACATTTTTCTACTTTGTGCATCATGAACTGGTGTCGTTTTCAAGGGAAACACAAAAGCTAGATAGAATTTGTGAACCACAGTCTCCAGGAAAGTCAACTGTGTCTGCCCCATCCAGGTCGGCCTTCTTACTAAGCAAGCATCTTGAGTTGGACGCCAGGGTGACTAAGGTAGAGGACCCTGCCAGCAGCGCCTATGAAGACGCCTGACAGGTACCTCTCATTCCCGGGAAGCTGCTGCAGCTGTGGGCAGCTGTTCCTGGCAAACTACACTGGCATCCAAATGAATATTAATGAGGTGCACAAAAGCAAACAAGGGAAAAGTGCTTATGAAAAAATTTAATAGTTTTAAAAACGTGCCCAGTCAAACACTTTGGAAATAAGATGCCGTTTTTATTGCTGATGCCTAATGGCAACTTTCCTCATAATACTGAAGAAATCCCACAATTCCCTAGATCTAGTTGGCAAGCAATGAAATGTTGGTTATCCCACCCGCCCAAATACTAATAACGGATACCTATTTCATGAAGCTTGCCATGTGTCCAGCCTCTTAAGTATTTCACATTCATTACTTAATTTTATTCTCACATCAACTCTTAGTAGAAGGGATTATCGTCTCCATTTACAAAGCAGGAAACTGACACTCAGAAAGGTTTAGTAATTTTCCCAAAGTCAGATAATTCAATCATTTTTCACCAGTGCCTGTTCTTTAAAATTCTACATAATATTGTATCCCATATACATATCAGATTCATATTTGAAAAAAATTAATATCGAGATATAATCCTATTTTATATTACTTTCCCTTCCCTACCTGCATTTTCTAGTTTCGTTGGTCTTTCCCATGAGGTAACCAGCTCTAGACTCCCAGCTAATTAGGGAATAATGGCGTGTTCGGTTCACAGAGCAGAACTGATCATTAAAAGATCTTTAAAATGCTTGCTAACAGAACACACTAACAGGTGTTTATTTAAGAATTATTGTTTAAATTAAAACACACACCCAACAATTTCATGAGATAGATCAATTCGAAGCCCAGAAAGCACAATGACTTTGGGGGGGGGGGGGGGGGGGAGAAGAACCAAATTTAATTTTAATAAATACATAAAACCCAAGGACAAAAAATGAGACTATTTCACATGTTCAATATCTGCATTTAGATGGTGGTAAAAACCTTTACATTTCTTAGGAAGTCTCTTCCTCTAGAATTAACATTGCATTCTAATACATAGATTTTAACATGGTCCCTTCACAAGCACAATTTTAAACACAAGGACCTGTTTGCCTGTTTGGCATCTAACTACCAAACTGCTTACAGTCCTGTAAGAATTCCTAGGTATCTACCCACGATTTACTTTCAACTTAATTCCATGGAATTCTGTTCCTGCTCGCCTTTGTGAAGCTTGTGCCAAAGAACATGTTTTCTATAAACAGCAGTAAAAAATGTATTCTTCTTATTCTATGCAAATAAATATGTCATCCATACTTTTGGCTCACTCCATTACTATTTGAACTCTTCCTCGCTCGCATACTTACATTAAATACTAAGTGAAATATGTATTTAATCATAAGGCCACTTAATCAGTAGACAGTACTTTTATTATTTGCTTACAGCATTAAAAAAATAAAACCAGTATCATTAAGATTGCTAACACCTCAAAGGAATTTCAAAGCTTTTAAATCTACTGTCAGTCAGACTCCAAAGAATTCTGTTCCAAGTTGTGATAAGGGCAAATCATCCAGATTGCCTTAAACTATTGGTGATCTCACAAAAGATATGGCTTAAATGCAATAAACAAAGCAAGATTCACTTCTTGGCAAGAAAACATGGCAAGATTTTCTTCTGATTTGGAGAAAGAAATGATGCCTAGTTTTTTGATCAGTAAGCTGTTTACTGATGTGGGTGTAGGAGAGATTCTTCTATCTATTTATTTTGGAAACATATAAGATAAAAAATAACCGTTCCATAAAATGGCTATCACACAGATTGTGCTGCTGGCTAGTACAAGATTCTTGTGGAGGCAGTACAATTTTGAACAGGCTATACGAAATTCTACAAGTATTAAGAAGTAAAATGTAATTCCAATCAAATAATACTCATTATACTTCAATTATAGGTAAATAGAAGCAAAGAGAAAAATGTGGAAGTCTTAAATGTAAGCTACTAAACCTTAATATAAATACTATTAATACTAGGGTTAGTATTAAATCAGGTGTAAGTTATGTGTTGATATGGCTCCTTGCATGTCTTAGGGAGTTCAGAGATCAAGTCTGGTTCCCAGATCCCTCCTTGACTACCTGTTTCTTTTTACTTTGTCCAAGTCAGTGTAGGAAGAGGTCTATGCAAACGCTAAGATTAAACTTTCCACACTTGTCCTTTCCTTGGGATGTGTCCATTATCCCTTTCCTCCCCCATTTGGCCTGGGATCTTTTCATAGCCACACCAGCTCTGGGGCTCATGTAGCTTTCCATTAGTTCTTCATCCTGAGTCCTAGCTAACTCCACTGCATAGTGGAATGGTGGGGTACAGCTTACAATTTCTGAACCACACAATAGATAATGTAATGCACTTCTTCCTTTCTTTGTGATCATCATCTTATTGATCAATAGCTTCCTTTCTGCCTTACCTCAGTGTTAGAGCTTATTAAGCTCATTAAGAAATTCAATGCTGGAGTCCATCTATATGCTACTTTCAAAAGAAATAAGGGCACATAAAGATGGAAGTAAAAGGTTAGAAAAAGGTACCCAATGAAAACACTAGCCATAAAAGAAATCTGGAGTGTCTATCTATACCACTATAAACATAGAAGCTTTAAGTTAGTAAGGATTCATAGAAGTAAAGAAAAACATTTCATAAAAATAAAGATTCAATTTATACAGAAGATATTTTAAAAATCTACATTTATATAAGCATAACAACATAATGACAAAACGTATAAAGCAAAATCTGACAGAACTCCGGAGAAATAGACAAATCCATACTCCTAGTGGGTGTTTTTAACCCATTTATCTCAATAACTGATTGAACAATCAGATAAATATCAATCCTATATAATAAAAGGGTAATATGCAAATTGACTGAATGGGGAAATGACCGGTCACTATGATGTGCACTGACAACCAGGGAGCAGACACTCAACGCAGGAGCTGCCCCCTGGTGGTCAGTGCACGCCCCCAGGGGGAGTGCTGCTCAGCCACAAGCCGGGCTGATGGCTGACGAGCACAGCAGTGGTGGCAGGAGCCGTCAGTCAGACATCCCCCGAGGGCTCCTGGACTGCTAAAGGGCCCAGGCCGGGCTGAGGGGACCCCTCCCCTCACCCCGAGTGCACGAATGTTGTGCACTGGGCCTCTAGTCCTATATAATAAAAGCCTAATATGCTAAGTGCCCGGCCGTCCAGTGACCGGTCGCTTGTACAACCAATCAAAGCGTAATATGCGAGTGATATGCTAAAGCCACTCAACCACTTGCTATGATGTGCACTGACCACCATGGGGCAGACGCTCCGACCAGTAGGTTAGCTTGCTGCTGGGGTCCAGCTGATGGAGACTGAGCGAGATGGGCCGACACGCTGTGGAGCCCTCCCATGGTCCCTTCCCAGCCCAATCATGCACCGGTGGGGTCCCTCGGCCTGGCCTGCACCCTCTCGCAATCTGGGACCCCTTGGGGATGTCGGAGAGCCAGTTTCAGCCCGATCCTACAGGCCACTCCCCTCAGGACAGCACCAGGTGCAGGCTCACGGCTGGCAAGCACTGCTGTGGCAGCACGAGCCTCTCCCAATCAGGACTGATTGGGTGCAAGCCCATGGCAGGCGCAGTGGGGCCAGGATGAGCAGGAGTGGTAGGTAGGAGCTGCAAGCGGCATTGGACTGGTTTACACCCAATCCCTGCAGGCCACCTAGAGGAGCCCCACCCATGCACGAATTCATGCACCAGGCCTCTAGTAGATATATAAAAGATTGAAAAACATAATTAACAAACTCAACATAATTTAAAAATATACAATACTGCAGCCAATAACTGAATACATTCTTTTCAACTGCATATGTACTATATAATAAAAGCAAGTATCAACAAACTTCAAGAGACAGAAATTGTGCAGAATATATTTTGACCTCAGTGGATTTAACAAGTCATCAACAAAAAGATAACTAGAAAGTCATTAAATACTTAGAAATTCAGTAATAACCTTTGACATAACACCTGCTTCAAAGTATTTTGCCAGAAAATGAAATCTACTAATATTAAAATTTGAGGGCTGCAATTAAAGCTGTGTTTAGAGGTAAATTTATAGCTTTAAACTTTTTTTTTCTTTAAAGAAAGGCTGCTGGTAATACATGGGAAATCTTCCTTAATTTTGTTGTCAACCTAAGCTGCTCTAAAAAGGTCTTACAAAAAAAAAGACTAAAAATCTAAAATTCCATCTCTAAGTCAGAAAATGAAGAGAATATTAAAGTACTAGTATGTAGCAGAATTGAAACCAGAGAAAAGTAGATTTATGAAACAGAAACTAACTTCCAGAAAAATCAACAAATCCTGAAGCATGTTTCTTTGAGAAAGTTAATGAATAAACTCCTACCAAGACTAACTGAGAAAAAAAAGGGAAATTACCATTATCATGAACTACAAGGGGAGAAAACAAGAGATACCATGCCCATTAAAAAGAGAATACAATAAACAATGTGCTGATAAACTTAACATTTTTAATGCAAAGTCAAATTTCTTGAATAAATACATACCAAGAATGACAAAAGAAAAACAGAATATCTGAATAATTCCATACCAATGTAAGAATCTGAAACCATAATTTAAAAGCTTCTTACAGAAAAGACTTAGAGGCCAAAATGGTTTGGCAAGTGAATTGTAGCAAATTTACTTAGCAAATTCTTCCAGAGAACTTAACCCCAAAATTATCATGATATATAACAACCAGACAAAGATATTAGAAGAAAGCAAATTTACAAATCTATTCTAGGAACACTAAATAATATGCCAATAAACTGAATCTAACAATAAAAAGGGATAATACTTCACAACTGAACTTGACTAGGTAAGTCGGAAATCTACAGGGCAGGCTGGAAAGGGTATGCAGGCTGGAACCCTTGGGCAGGAGCTGACACTATTATTCACAAGTTTCATTTCTTTTTCTTCAGAGAGCTTTAACTCTTAAGGACTTTCAACTGACTAAGTCAGGCCAGCCCAGATAATCAACTGATTATGGACTTTAATAACATTTACAAAATACCCACACAGCAACACCTAGATTACTTTTTTTAAAATATATTTTTATTGATTTCAGAGAGGAAGGGAGAGGGAGAGAGAGATAGAAACATCAATGATGAGAGAATCATTGATCAGCTGCCTCCTGCACACCCCCTACTAGGGATCGAGCCTGCAACCTGGGCATGTGCCCCTGACCGGAATCAAACCCTGGACCCTTCAGTCCACAGGCTCACGCTCTATCCACTGAGCCAAACCAGCTAGGACTAGATTACGTTCTCACTGAGTAACTGGGGAATGTAGCCTAGCCAAGTTGATACTTAAAACTGACCATCAAAAGGAGGAAACACTTCCCATCTCTGTTTAGAAGGCCAGCATAACTCTGATACCACGAGCTGAGTAAATGTTTCAAGGAAAGCAAATTATGTACCAATATCTTTCATGAAGAACAGATACAAAAATTCTTTATAAAATATTATACTGAACACAGTGGTACACAATAAAATATGCTACTTCATGACCAAATAGGAGTTCATTCCAAGAATATAAGGTTAACCTAACCTGCTAATGAGAATCAGTATATTTCACCACATTGAAAGAGTAACGGGGAATAATCATATGATTATCTAAAGAGATGTAGAAAAAATATTTGTGCAAATTCAACACCGATTTAAAAAAGTAAAAACTCTCAGCAAATTAGGAATTAAAGGAAACGTTTTCAATCTGATAACAAATATGTACCCTGCGAATTGCTGTTAACATCACTTTTAATGCAAAAATATTGAAAAGATCTGACCCTATGAGGATAAGAAAGTCTCATCTTGCCCGGCTGGCATGGCTCAGTGGTTGAGTGTCGACCTGTGAGCCAGGAGGTCACAGTTCAGTTCCTGGTCAGGGCACATGCCTGGGTTGCAGGCTCGATCCCCACTGTGGGGCGTGCAGGAGGCAGCCGATCAATGATTCTCTCTCATCATTGATGTTTCTATCTCTCTCTCTCTCCCTTCCTCTCTGAAATCAATAACAACATATTTTAAAAAAAGAAAAAAGAAAGTCTCATTTCATGACTTCTATTCAACATTGTCCTGGTAGCTTTAGCCACAGCAGTAAGTTAAGGAATGAACATAAAATTCATAAATATTAGAACTGAAAAAGTAAAACTGTCATCACAAGGAGGAAACATTCCCCACCTCTCTAATCTTGCCATTTGTGGCAACATGGATGGACCTAGAGGGTATTATGCTAAGTGATATAATTCACTTATATGTGGAATCTAAAACCCGAAATAAATGAACAAACAGAACAAAAACAAACTCATAGATACAGAGAACTAATGGATGATTGCCACATGGGAGAGAGGTTGGGTAGCCCCATACTAGTAGAAGCTGCACTCACGTGGCTTTCTGGAGGCAGAAAGTCTTACAGGATGAGGTACCCCACATGGGAATGTACTTCATGGAAAAAGGGAGGTTTGGGGCCTCACAATGAAAACTGAATTTCAAGTCAAACTCTGGCTTATACAGAAAATTATTGATCAGTAAGGGATGCCGCTAAGGACAGAGAGCCTGGGAACAAAAAGGCAAGTGAGCCTGAGGAAAGGGGGCTGCTGCTCCATACTTTCCAGGGAGCCCATCTGGTAGGCTGGGTGGGCCGCTGCGAAGACCACTCTGCGTCCTCTCTTTGCCCCTGGATCCTATGTGGCTCACAGAGCACAGACTTTTCTTTCTTCTGCCCAAGAAGGGACTCTAGAGACTGGGCAGAGGAACACCGGGTTTTCTGACTGGCCAGCTTCAGCCCTGGGAGGTTCAGAGCAGCCTACCATTTGAAACCTTAGTTTCTGGGACTCCTTGCCTATGACTGTTTAGTAAGAAAGGAGACTCCTGGCTGGGGAAGACTCACAGAATGGCTCAGGTTGTAATCGCCAGGGGTTGGCAGCGGGGGTCACTGAAGGAAGAGAGATTAGCTGTCTTAGGCTGTTAAACGTTTGTCCTCTCTGCAGAGGGCCTCAGCCAACAAGTTTCTGTGGGGTCAGCCTCTTGCCGCCATGCTCCGATCGGCAAATTTTGGTGTTGGAATATCCCAGGTCTTCATCCAACTTTTGCACAGACTGATTTCTTTTTTATTTTTTTATTTTTTTATTTTTATTTTTTTTTTTTTTTAATATTTTTTTATTTTTCGCTTAAAGTATTACAAAGGGTATTACATAAGTGTCCTTTTTTTTCCCCCCCGCCCTTGACACACCCCTACCCTCCCTTACCCCCCAGTGTCTTATGTCCATTAGTTATGCTTATATGCATGCATACAAGTCCTTCGGTTGATCTCTTACCCCCCACCCTCCCGCAACACTCCCCAGCCTTCGCACTGTAATTTGACAGTCTGTTCGATGCTTCTCTGCCTCTGTATCTATCTTTTTGTTCATTAGGTTATAATGTTCTTTATTATCCATAAATGAGTGAGATCATGTGGTGTTTTTCTTTCACTTCCTGGCTTATTTCACTTAGCATAATGCTCTCCAGTTCCATCCATGCTGCTGCAAATGGTAAGAATTCCTTCTTTTTATAGCAGCGTAGTATTCCATTGTGTAGATGTACCACAGTTTTCTAATCCATTCATCTGCTGATGGACATTTAGGCTGTTTCCAAATCTTAGCTATGGTAAATTGTGCTGTTATGAACATAGGGGTGCATATATCCTTTCTGATTGGTGTTTCTGTTTTCTGGGGATATATTCCTAGAAGTGGTATTACTGGGTCAAATGGCAGCAGACAAATTTCTTTAGTGCTCATCTGGGGACTGGCTTCTCTGATTCCACCTTTGCTGGGATAAGCATCTGTGGGGTCAGCCTCTTACCGCCATGCTCCAATCTCTGAATTCTGGGGCCGGAACAACCCAGTCTTCTTCCAACTCTTGCACAGACTGATGTCTCTTAAGTGCTCATCTGGGGACTGGTTTCTCTGAGTCCACCTTTGCTGGGGTGACCAAAGGGGCATCTCCACAGGCCCGGTAGTCACCGAGCAGGCAAAATTTCCCCACACCTCTGGTAGAAGGCATGACAGTGACCAGGTGTAGGAGGAAAGTTGGGAGCCACTACTGCTGGAAAGAAACTCAGAACTCATCAGTCACTGTGCTGAGCACAGTCCTGCTAGGTCGTGCCCCGCTCATCTCTCTCCCAGGTTCTTGCTGAAGCCTTTGAATCTGGCATCCGAAACACAGTCTGGGCCATGAGTTCCCTAGAGAGAGGGTGGGTGTTGGCTGCAAAAACAAGACTGGGGGCCTAGGGCAGCAGAAGGAGACCAGAAAATGTTCCCCGTTCCCAGAGAAAACAGGACCCGAAAATAATTTCATTCAGGATCACCTCCATCTCTCCCACAACGGAGAAAAGATTTCTTACAGCCTGTCACTTCTGAGGGTTTAATGAAATGCCTTCCAAGTATTGAACAACCTAATATAAATCGTTTCAGGACCTCTGAGCATTGGCAATGTTGAAACCATTCAGATACCTTTCCCACAACACTGAACGCTAACCCTCTGGGACTTTTAAACCTAGATTAGAGAAGGCCAAATACTGAGGCAGAGTGACCAGGTTCAGGAGATCCGGGGTCCCAAGTCCAGGCTAACATCAACCCAACCTTCTGGGACACCATTTCCTCAGCCTCCCAGTCTCAGAACCACTTCATGCTTTCCCCCAGGACTCAGCAGCTCAGTCTGGGATGGGCCTGAGGGGGCCCATGCCTAGGTCTACATGACAGCACAGTGAAGATGACTGGGTTTGAAAGAGAGGTTCATGAGGGGCGCTCAACAAGTCTTCCTCAAACTTCTCCATAGATCAATTGCCCACAAAATGCACTTGACTTTTGCTAAGAGGCCAACCAGCAAAGGGTCTAAATGGAAGTATCTCGTAGCCCAATGGGAAGGCTACGTCGATAAAGATGAGAACCTTTCTGAACACTTGCCCAGGAAGGACACGTCACTTGTCCTCAGCAGTGAGCAGCAGCACTGTGGGTCTCTGAGGGGGCCCCAGGCCTCTGCTATTACATATAACTCAGGTAATTCTCAGGTGTGATGGGCAAGCCGAAAGCATCAGGGGGCAGCCAGGTGAGGCTGTGTGTACACCACTTTTCCTGTACAGATGCTGAGCTTCAGCCTACCTGCTGTGCTACACTCCCAGGAGAGAGTGAACAAGTTAGAGTCGATGTAGAGCATCCTGTCAGGCATCTCTCTCTCAGGCAAAGCTGATATAATGTTGCTGAGCCTGGAACCTAGGAGATGGTGAGGGGATGCTATATGCTTGATTGGCCAGTTTGGTAAAACACTGTAATCCTCTCTCCCCTTCCTCCATCACCAAGAGATGGGGGAAAAGGCAGAGATTGGAAATGCACACCAAGCAACACCCCCGTATCACTGCCTCTTATTCTTCTGCTGGTACTTCCCAGAGAGACTGCATCCAGAGTGACCAGGTGTTCCATGATATTGCTGGTGAAGAAAATTTCTCTCTACTGTTAGGCACATCTCCTTTCCCTTCTCATGGGGGCTCAAACTATGGTTGGGGGGCAGGCAATAAAATGTAAATGTTTACAAACGAAAACATCAGTGAAAGACCCTTTGTCCTTGGAGTGGTACTTTGGAGTGTGAGATTTTTCAATCCAATGAATGCTGCAAATCAAAACCAGATCGTGGTATCACCTCACCTATTAGAATGTTAGCTATCACCTCACACCTAAAAACAAAATCAAGAAATAACAAGGGTTGGCAAGGATGTGAAGAAAAGGGAGCCTTTGTGCACTGTTGGTGGAAAGAGTATGGAGGTTCCTCAAAAAATTAATAACAGAACTACCATATGATACAGCAATTCCATTTCTGGGGATGTATTTGAAGAAAACAAAACCTTAACTCGAAGTGCCTGTTCAATGTGGCATCATTAATGATAGCCAAGATATGGAAACAAATTATTTGCCCACCATGGGTGAATGGATAAAGAAAATGTGCTATAGATAAACACAATGGAGTATTATTCAGTCATAAAAAAGAAGGAAATTTTGCTATTTGTGACAACATGGAGAGACCTAAAGGGCATTGTGCTAAGACAGAGAAAGACAAATACTTTGTGATTTTACTTAAAACTAAACACAAATAAACCAAGCTCATAGATACAGAGAACAGAGTGATGGTTGCCAAAGGCAGGGGGTAAGGGTTGAGAGAAGTGAATGAAAGGGGTCAAAACCTATAAATTTCCAGTTATAAGATAAATTCGTTCCAGGGATACAATGTATAATATGGTGACTATCCTATATAATAAAAGCCTGATATGCCGTGTCCAGTAGTCTGTTCAACCAATCAAAGCATAATATGCTAATGATATGCTAAGGCCAATCAACCGCTCGCTATGATGTGCACTGACCACCAGGGGGCAGACAGTTGACCAGTCGCTATGACATGCACTGACCACCAGGGGGCAGACGCTCCAACCGGTAGGTTAGCTTGCTGCTGGGGTCCTGCTGATTGGGACTGAGAGAGACAGGCCAGGCATGGAGCCCTCCTGCGGTCCCTCCCTGGCTGGCCAACCTCCCACATCCCTCCCCTGCCCCAATTGTGGACCGGTGGGGTCCCTAGGCCTGGCCTGTGCCCTCTCACAATCTGGGGCCCCTCGGGGGATGTCAGAGAGCTGGTTTCGGCCCGATCCCGCAGGCCAGGCCAAGGGACTCCACTGTGCATGAATTCGTGCACTGGGCCTCTAGTAGTTAATAATACTGTATTGCATATTTGAAAGTTGCTAAGAGAGTAGAGCTTAAAAGTTTTCATCACAAGAAAAATAAATTTTCTTGTAGCCATGTAAACTGGTGGACGTTAACTAGATTTACTGTGGTGATCATTTTGCAATCTGTACAACTATTAAACCACTATGTTGCACACCTAAAACTAATATAATGTTATATGTCAATTATACCTCACTCAAAAAAAATTTAACAAAAAGCCAAGCCCAGACTAGAATATATTCACAAAGTACTAGTATACAACTATTATTAAAACATATAAAACTATTATTAAAAATATATACATATAAACTATATATCAACAATATAAATAAGTTTTTTAAGTTTAAAAAAATAAGCAAGAGATCTGAAACAGTAATTCACAAAGGAAGATACCTGCATGGCCAATTAACACACGTTAAAAAGAGCTCAGTATCAGTGATCATCGGGGAAATGCAAATTAAAACCACAAGAGACAGTCATGCCTACTAGGAAGGCTAAAATCAATAATAATGTTTCAGAGATGTGGAGCAGCTAGAACTCTCCTATATTGCTGGTAGGTGTGCAGAATGGCGCAACTACCTTGAAAAAATTTATGGTAACTTTTTAAAGTTAACATACACCTATCTTATGACCCAGCGATTCCACTTCTAAGTATTTGACCAACAAGGATGAAAACACATGTCCACATAAACTTGTTCAATAAGGTTCAATGCCAATGTCCATCAACTGGAGAACAGATAGATAAATTGTGGGATAGCTCCATACAATGGAATATCACACAGAAAAAAAAGAAAAACCACTGAGACAGGCAACAATATGGATGGATCTCAAAACACATGTTGAGCAAAAGAAGGCAGCCACAGGCAAACTTACAGCATCAATTCCTTTTACACTCGAGGAGCACAGGAACAGGAAAGCTCATCTGTGTGGACGAAGTCGGGGAGAAGAGAGGGAATGGACTGCAGGAGCAAGAGAGACTTTCCGAGTGAAGCACTCTACATAGTGTCTAGTGTGGCAGTCACACAATGATCAAAACTCACCCAACTAATAAAGTGTTTTATTATATATAAACTATACCTCAACAATAATAATCAATAGGTGAGAAAAATAAAGACACCGTTCCCATTTGGTCATGCTCAGGCAGGTGTTGGCCATGTGTATAATACAGGCACAATGTCATGTGGTGATTTTCTTGGGTACGCTGAGGGGAGGGGAACTTGGGGGAGCACATGGGAGGGCTATGGTAACCGGCCTGTGTGTCTCCAAAAAAAAACCACACCTGAGTCACACCTGCTATGAAGCTAGTGCTGCACTATCTGCTTGGAGACCCAACGCAGATGATAATCAGAGAACACAAAATCAGCAAACCCAGAGAAAGGCTGCAAGAAACAAGTAAGTCGTGAACCTCACAAGCAGAAGGCAAAGGCTGTAAGAAACAAGTAAGTCGTGAACCTCACAAGCAGAAGGCAACCACGAGGCAGCAGAGATGATAGTCAATCACATCCCACACCAGATTTAGGAAATACGGCCATACACAAAAGAGCACGTGCAAGGTTGTTCTAAAACTGAGGCCAAGTTCTCCAGGCCACCACCTTGTTCATCTAATCAAGAAAACTCAGTAAGCAGAACTGAACGAATATAATCAAGAATAGCACATTGGAGATGCTAAAGGTCCTCAAAGAAGTAAATGCAGTTGTTCGTATGGAAAATAACACAATAATTAATAACATAAGAATAAACTGCGTTCAGCCATTTTCCTGTCCCTAGCAACAACTGTTCATTTTGTCATTCCTAAAGGCATAAGATGGCAAGGTGAGAATGCCCCAAGAGTGGCCACTGCTGTTTTGCAATGGACATCATCCAATAATGCCATAATGTACACTTCTATGCTTTGCACAATACCATCGGGCCTGATAAAAATGCGATCCTGATTATTTTTTTCTTTGGGGTCTTAATTAGCTTCTCGTTAAACTACAAACATTATCATTGGAGCACACATGCTGGGACAGACAAATTGGAACACCGGTTGCCAGCCTGGGAGGGTCCCCCGTGATTAACTGTCACGGTGCTGATGCGGATGGTCTGCTCAGTGAGTGTGCTAACGATCACACTGGAAAAACCCAACTGGCTTGTCTTTCGTCAAAAAAATAACAAGGTAAAAGAACTGTATGCATGGGCTTGTGTGAATCCTATCACCATGATCTCAGACACCTGAGGGTCAAGTGCTTGGAAGTATTTCCGGTAACCCACATCATCCATTCTCCTTTCTACTAACGAGGAAACCCACTCTTAACGTGGCAGTTTGCATAAATCATTATCCCCGGGACTGGCATTTTCACGAAATATTCCATCCTTGCAAATGCTCTGACTAAAACGCTTTTGTTGATTTTAAAAGCGTGAAAACACAGTGATGCGGTTAAAATGGATGAGTTTACTTTTAAAGAGTCAGTAAAACAGAGATCTTTCGAATGAGGGCAAGGCAGCCTCACTAACAATCTCTTTTGTCCGAGGGGGACTGGAGGGAGGGAGTGGGGGAAGGGGTCAGCACACCATAGAAATCTCAGAATGACAAAGTCATTGTTCAGGGAAAGAGGCTGGAATGCTTTCTACACACTTTCTCTGACATCTCCACACAATGAAATGCAAGGGTCAGTGGTACTGAGACAAGTAAAGGCAGTTCCACTCTTTTGCTTCTATAAAAGCAAGTGACCCAACCTATTATACCCAAGTCTTAGGCTTGCTTTGTTCTCAATATCCAGATGCAGCAGCTTTTTCTTTGGCGCTCCCCCTCTGGAAAGAAATCACTGAGGACACCTCCTTCCCATTTTCTTTTTCTTGGGCATTTTCACTTCATAAAGCTGCAGTCAATGTGTTTTGTGTGAGGTGAGGAGGGAATGACATGTTCCATGGTGGTCCCCATCACTGCCTGCATTGGTGGCTCAAGTAGCCTCAGGATTAGCCCTTTGTGTTCCATGAAAGAATATGAAAAGTCAGTTATTTAAGCTCAGTCAAGCTGTTGATTTTTTTTTTTGGGGGGGGGGGTGGGGGAGACGGGGGTGGAGCTGAGAGGGAGGAAGATGAGGTTGTGTGGGGAAGAAAGGTTTTGCAATTCAGTTTTCCTCAATAAATTACAGCATTTTGCTGAGGGCAGCTGTGTGCGAGTTCACATGCTCAGAGCACTCCCAAGGATTTTGAATGTTTTTTAAAGGCCTAAATACAGCTTGTACAGTTAACCTTCATTTTCATTTGTTTCGTTAGTAGGAAGACGTCTTGGAAGTGATGTTTTAATGGCAAAAATTCTAGATAATTAAGACTC
The DNA here is from genome assembly GCF_000147115.1 of Myotis lucifugus. Classification (NCBI taxonomy): domain Eukaryota; kingdom Metazoa; phylum Chordata; class Mammalia; order Chiroptera; family Vespertilionidae; genus Myotis; species Myotis lucifugus. Next base: position 1,411,745 of record NW_005871112.1, on the reverse strand, counting down.
TTTTTTTCAAATGTTATCTAGAACCTTGAAACTTTCAGAAATGAGAAATATTTAGTCTTCAATGCTCTGTTTTGAAAACAACCGATTTTCGGTTGGGTGAGTCTACATGGGAACATGTCCTTTAAAATCTTGAGATAGTAAATCTAGAATCTCTGTGATATAAACTCATGCTGTGGTATTTATGGATCATAAAGCTATGATATTAGGAACATCATTTGTTTCACTAGCTTATTCCTTAATTTCTCCTAAAGACAAAACATCATAGAATGAATCAAAGAGTCAAAGACTGTCAGGTGTCCAACAAGCCAGGGGGCCCTGGCATCCCCCACCTGCACCCCCCCTCCCCCGACAGAGTCAAAAGCCCAGAGAAGCCACAGTGAATCCCAGCAAGGAACAAGGTGGCCTGCTGCCCAACCCTGAACGCAGATGCATTGCCCCCTGGAACCAGTAAGGAAAGAGGAGGAAATCATCTCCCACAAAGACGTTGTCAGGTGCCCACAAATAGGAGAGAGAAATCTAAATACACCAACGTCCATTTCAGAAGCAGCTATGGACGCAGCTCAGGAGCAACCACCATGTGGGTGCAACACAAACCAGATTATCGGCCTTGCTGATTTTCAGTTAAGTCCACCAACTGGGAATAGTAACATCTTCATAGAAGACAGACATGCACACACACTCTAGTCTTCCCTTAAAATTACATGGTGAGCAGTCACCTGTTCAAAGACATTGGTTGGGGCTCAACTGTCTAAAGGTTCAACTATAAATTCCTTAGACAAGTTTTCAATACCCTGTAAAAGATAGGCCCTGATTCACCTAGAACAGTGATGGCGAACCTATGACACGCGTGTCAGAGGTGACACGCAAACTCATTTTTTGGGTTGATTTTTCTTTGTTAAATGGCATTTAAATATATAAAATAAATATCAAAAATATAAATCTTTGTATGACTATGGTTGCAAATATCAAAAAAATTCTATATGTGACACGGCACCAGAGTTAAGTTAGGGTTTTTCAAAATGCTGACACGCCGAGCTCAAAAGGTTCGCCATCACTGACCTAGAGCCTACATAAATCGCACGTTCCAGCCATTTGGTTTATAGTTTTAAATGTGCATCAAGCTACTTGACTTGAAAGGGTTATATCAACAATGTAATTTGCTGCTCGAGGGTATGTATTTTTGTCTACACACATACTAGTATACATATAATAGTGCACTGACAATCTCTGCTGTGTAAAATCAAATACATCAGATCTCCTAGTCTCACTTCACAGAAAAGAAGGGTACTGCCTACCAAATAAAGTCTTGGAATTGGGAATTTAGATCCTTTATTGATAGTTTTTCAGAGTACTCAAATTTTAAATTGTGACTTGGCCATTCCATTTAATAAAACCATAAGGGGTACTTTTCCCCCATAAAAAAAGGAGAGATTTATTGTATGCAATTTATACATCACTTATAGTATAGAACAAATGCATTTCCAATTACCAGTATTAGTATAATGTAGAATCGTCCACTGTTCCTAAAGTTTTAATGTTAAGTTATGCTATTTTTTTTTTCTAAACAGATTTATTTGTACACACACCGACGAAGGAAAGAAGTCTTCTGACAAATGGAGATGATTAAGATTCTTAAGTAGCTGACTTTGGGAGCTACTACAGTGGGAGGACTTGCTTTGCTGCATTCAGATGTTGGGTCTATTTGCCTAACACTTCAGCAGGCTTTCTCAACGGGTCTCCCTCCTCCGGGACCTGATTTTCTAATTCCTTCTGATATACAAGCTGGCACTGCAGGTAGTTTGTGTTACTCTTCTGTCCATCCGGGTACTTTCCCATGAAGCATAAGACATTAGTGTCATTGTTGGCAGAAGTTATGGTCTACCGTTTTTAACAAAACCTCAAGAAATGTGCAGTTGCTTTCATCACATCTAATTCTCCTTCCCTGTTCACACAGTATTACTACAGAGCCATATATGTCCAACCTCAAACACATGTGCATCAGATTATGTGCAAATATAGTTCTCTACTTCCTGAGCATTCTGATGCTCATACACCCAAAAGTGTCACAATTTCTCCAGTAATAGGTTTTATCACAAATCCAAGGAAGAAAGTTCTTGAGAATAGTAGTTCTTGGATTAAATTTTACCAATCAGCAAACATTTCCAAAAGCATTTTTTGCAGAAGTGAAAGTAGGTTTGCATACAATGAATTCTGCAGCCAGAAAAAATAAAAGGCTAGAACCACAATTTCAAAAAGATTTATATATCAGATACCATGGAGTCATACTATATGAGCATTTGTACAGCTTTTGCTGAGGAAGAGATGTAGATACTAAATGACCAATAATTTAGTATTAGACACTGAAGGCCTGGTGCACGAAATTCATGCACGGGGGCGGGGGGGAGGAGAAGTCCCTCAGCCCAGCACAGGCCCTCTCACAGTCCAAGAGCCCCGCGATGGATCGCCCCAAAGAGGTAGGCCCCGCCCACCTGGCCAGGGCTCTGCGATGGAATCCCCCCACTCCCACAGAAGGACACCCCCCCCCGGCCACAGTGCTGCCGCCAGATAGCCTGGGCCTCCCTCTTTGGGGCAATCGATTGTGCCCTGCAGAGGGAGGCCCCACACACCTGCCACAGCACCGCCACTGGGTAGCCTGGGTCTCCCTCTTTGGGGTGATCATGGAGCCCCCCCGATTGATTGCCCCGCCGGCCGGTGGCCTGGGCCTCTCTCTGCAGGGCAATCATAGATCAATTGCACCCTGCAGAGGGAGGCCCCTCCCACCTGCCACAGCCCTCAGGTCAGTGGCCTGGGCCTACCTCTTTGGGGCGATCATGGGGTGATGGCCGGGCCCCAACCAATAGCATCGCACCTGCCTTGGCTGGCCTGGCGCCAGTGGGTGTCATAGCGTGGTCATCAGGAAGGTTGTCCAGACGGTCGTTCTGCTGTTCGGTCCATTTGCATATTATGTTTTTATTATTATAAATTCTGCCAGGGATTTCCCTCAATAAGATACTCTCATTATGTGATCAAAAACCAAAAAGGGCCTCAGAGAGGGCACCAAGAAAAAAAAAACACCAAAAAGGAGCAGTTTGTTTTTCCCTCAGGTGCATAATGAGTAAACCTCAAAACCTTAAAAATAAAAGTCTCCAGTTTATCACTAACTAGCTGTGTGATCCTGGAAAAATTCTGTAATTTCTCCGGGACTCATTTCTTTCACCTGTGAAACCAACACGCAAATTGTATGGACCTCATGGGGTTGCTGGGAAGATAAAATGAGATATTATACAAATAAAGAATTTTAAAAATGAGGCTTGACACCCAGGACCCAACCCCTAGGATTACTGTTATATGTGGGTAATTTGGACTTTCGCCTTACGTGGCTCTGACTTTAGAATTCCCAGGCAGAGTAATTCCACTGTGTTTAGAAAGTCAAGATATCTACAGAAAAAAATTGAGTAAATTCAACTTTATGAATAAAACACCACAGGAAGGGAGAGAGAAGACAGACAGACAGAAACATCAATGATGAGAATCATTGATTGGCTGCCTCCTGCACGCCTACTGGGGATTGAGCCCACAACCCAGGTAGGTGCCCTTGACCGGAATGGAAACCCAGGACCCTTCAGTCTGATGCTCTATCCACTGAGCCAAAACCAGCTCGGGATCCTTCTTATTTCTTAGAGTCAGATATCACCTGTCCCCTAACCATCATGCCTGAAGCAGTCCCCATAGTCTCTGCAAACCCTTGCCTGTCCTTAACGCACTAGGAGTCTACAGGAATCATTACAAAATGATTCTGTGTATCTGTGTCCTGCATAGGAATGCAAATTCCTAGAAGCCAATACCCAGTTCACTGCTCCACACAGCACATCCTAGAAAAGTGCCTGGCACACGAGACCAGCTCACAAAACACTGACTGAATGACTGTGAGGCTGAAATGAAATGTGGTCAGCACGGAACGAGACCCATCGTTACAGGACCCTTTCCTTTTTGTAGAGCACATAGTGTGTTTTATTGCAGCATAGAGTGACTAAGGAAAGCTTCACTAATGGGGAAGAGAGACTTGCTGGTCCTTAAAGGGTGAACAATTAATATGGTCCATTTGAGGAGGGACGAAAGGTTCAAATACACACACACACACACACAGGAACACAGAAACACATCAATAGTCAGTCTAGCAGGCATGTGAAGTTTCTTCCCAGGAGTTGTAGAGAGGTTAACGGGCTAGGGAATATGAATTTTACTCTGTAGGCCTGGGCACCTTTATAACGCAAATCACCACAAAAGCAGCAAAATCTACTGAGACACAGAGGCTAAGACGGTGTTGCATTGTGAGAAACGGCTCAGTGTTAGGGGGCTGCTCCACGGCCAGTCTCAGGAGAAGTGGGAGTGATGATGCCGCGAAGGGTCTTAGCCATCTATGACATATTAGTCTCTGCTTCAGGGAAGTTCTTAAGTTCCGAAATAAGCAAATATACTGGCATCTGAAAGCAAAGAACAAAGATATCTGCTGATCTCAGGGGATCACGGGCAGGTTAATCTGCGCACCACGGTATTCACAAGGCAAAGGCAGAGGAGACAAAGAACTAATAGAAGGCAGACCTTTCTTATCATTACGGTAAACGAATTGTCTGAGATCTCACTTAAGGGAATGGGAAGGAATAAGCTGAGGGAAAGTATCTGGGACAAACACTTTAAAGCATGACAAAAATAAAAAATTGAAATGATCAAGTATCTCTTAAGGTTTATCAAATATAGCACGAAAGAGCAGAATCACAAAAATGAGTTCGAACACACTTGACACTAACTATATCCTTTTTTAAAAAAATGAACAGCTCCCTTCAAGCTCCTCCCCTTCCCATCTCCACTCTCACCTGATGACAGAGAGAGGAGTGTGGTTCCCAAGTGGAAACTCGACTTCCAGAGGCATCTGCTGTGCCTTTTTCCTCTCATCTTGGGTCAAAGGTCACTTCCTAGTAGCTTTGCCACCCCCCTGGACCAGACTCCCTAAATGTCTCTAGCTCCCAGGCCCCGCTCCCCTGCCAGGACTCTCTCTGTGGCATTCTAGCATCCCAACCTCAGCAGGGCATTGATTTCTGGATGGCTCCCTCCCTCGAGGCTTGGAGAGGACCCCTGCCTGGAGGCCTTCATGCCTTCCTGACCACTGCATCTCAGGACCTCAACTCTAATCCTTGTGTATTAAAGGGAGGGTTGCGAGAGAGGGCTATGCCTCCTACTACCACGATCCTACATGTAAACTACAAAACCCAATTAACGCAACACCCAGTGACACCTTCCAAGACCCTACGTTCCACATGGGCCTGACTTCTTGGAGTCTACCTCCTTAAAAGAGTTGTCTGCCCTCATCTCAGCTTCCTCCTCTCTCTTCGATGTTCAGCTGTTGCAATCTGGCCTCCTTCGATTGTGACCTGCTCCAGCTGGTCCCTAGACACTTCCTAATTGCCAAATCCAACTGGCAACTTTCTGGTTACCATCTCTGTTGCATTTAGCACACCTGTCCTCCTCTGGTTTCCCCAATACGGACCTTCCTCCTCTCTTCCTGGCGGTTCATTCTTTGTTTCCTCCACTTGGCCTCACTTTCTCTATTTTCTCTTTAAATACCACGGCTTCCATAGAGTTCTGATCCTGGCCCCTAAAAATGCTGTACTGTCTGGGCAATCTCATTCATCCTCAACAGATTCAACTGCTACCCACTCAGTGAACAACATGCGGGCTCTACTGTCATCCCAGGTCATGGTCAACACCAGACCCGTACTTCCAACTACCCACAAGGGGCCCTCCACCTGGAGGTCCCATAACTTCCTCCCAACAACAGAAGGGCAGAGCTGGGTTGGAAATCAGATATGATGCATGCTAAAGCATTACCCACTCTCCTTCCTATTATAACTTATCACACAGCATTGCAATTACCGACTTTCTGTCTCTCCCAGGGGAGTGTGCCTCAGGAGAAACAGAATTAAATCTCAACGCCACATCCCCAAGCCCATCACAGTGCCTAGCATGCAAGATTATAAGTGCTTGTCAGATGAATGAAGGTAAAGGCTCCATCTTTTTTATTCTTACATCCCAGCACATAATGAGTTGAATAAACAACTGGTGGAAAACACAAAAAGGAAGATGTTATAAAAATGAGAAATCCTAAAAAGAATGACAAATCCAAATATCACAGATATATAATATAAGCATTGTTTTCCTTTTTGGGAGAAATGCCAAGATTTCCCACTATATATCTAGTTGCAATCATATTCACAAAACAACATATCTGCCCATCAAATATTATAAAAATTACAAATGGGACCTTTATTAATTAAATCACTGTTTTTAAAAAATCAAAGACTAGATTTATGCTGCTGTATTTTGTGCTATGATATGAAGAAATCAAGCACTTAAACATGTAAATTTTAATTACTGCCTATATGTTTTTGTTTGTTTACTCAAATACACTATGGTTCGATGGCCAAAGTCCTAGTCAAAGAATTCCCCCTCAGTGGTATGTTATCCCTGAGGTCTTGATAAAGATCTTATACTATTTGTATTTTAATCACTATTTTCATATTTAGTGTTAACACGCGAAGAACTATGTTCTTACTTAAATGACTTGGTTTTTAAAATACTGTTAATACTCAAAGCTGTTATGATTTTTGAAAAAGCAAACAAACAAAACGTGTTTGAACAACACTTTGATAAACCAGATATCTACTGCCAGTTATCAGCTAACTTATCTGATAAGCCCAGGGCAACCCTGAGGTAACCTGCAGACTTGCTATTTTGTATTGCATAAATTATTTATTTCCTACGATATATTAAAAAACTTCCCTCTCTTCTGGCCTCCCCTGTCAAAAAGCTTCGTAGATCAAAAATTTCTTCATTCACCACAACTGTGTCAATTCAGTTGCAAAATCCCACACATAGCCCCACCGTTCCTGCTGACTCCTCACTGAATGCAGAAAGAGTAAAAGACACACGATTTCAAAATTAGCTGTGTCACTGTATGGTATTAGCATGGAGATGAACAGCTAACTATCAAAAAAAAAAAAAAAACACCCAAAAAACAAAAAGTAAACAAAACCCACAAATGTCCACACAAATACAAATCTTTTGTTGAAGTCCAAGGGGCAAAGTTAGGTTAATAACCTCTATCTAACCAGCAAATCTGCTCACATTTGAAACAGAATTTTCTTATCTATCATTTAGTCAGTGGAATTATAAAATCTGTCCCTGACTTCTGACTTGCTCCTACAGAGTACACCAACTACAGCCATATGAGCAAACTGGAGGGTGTATTCTCAGGCCTCTCCCCTCAATTCCTCAGCATCAGAAGTTCTAAACACAATGAAGTGCTAATCCAATGGTCCACATTTCTCAACTCTTACTTACAAAATCCATCAATCTTACAGAAAAACGAATCAAATGTGCATGTTCTGGATTAAAAAGCTCACCCTGGCCGGTTTGGCTCAGTGGATAGAGGGTTGGCCTAAGGACTGAACGGTCCCGGGTACAATTCCAGTCAAGGGCACATGCCCAGGTTGTGGGCTCAATTCCCAGTGAGGGGCGTGCAGGAGGCAGACGATCAATGGTTCTCTCTTATCATTGATGTTTCTATCTCTCTCTCCCTCTCCCTTTATCTCTGAAATCAATAAAAAAATATATTTAAAAAAATAGTAAAAATAAATAAAAAGCTCACATGGGCAAATACAATAATTACATTAGTTCTGTATCTATTTGATTCTAAGTCTTCAGAAGAGCATGAGCCTATGCATATCTTTAGGAAGAAAAAAACATTCAACAGGACAGTGTTACTGTCAATATTCTGATAAGTGGAGAGCTGAACTCCCTACTCATGAAGATATCTAAGCTCTTCAGTTTGCTTCCTATTTGTTACTATAAATCCTGCCACACTCTTTCTGTCTTAAGAATACTAGATATGTAGATAGGGAGGATCACTTCCTGCACAAGAGAACACCAGCGGTAACCTCTTCATTAGGAAATTCCCAGCTCTTTTTAAATTTGTGTTTCAACTAACTCAGCTGTTAGATTGAGGACTACATTCTGTGAGCTTCTCTGAGCAAAGGAGGAGCTGCAGGTCATGAGGATGGTTACCCAAAGAATCTGATGAGAAACGTAAAAATTGAGAGCCTTCTGCTGTCAGCAACAGGCTTTGCTAATGACATTGAAAGCAAAGGCAGACAGGCAATTTTTTACTCTCCCAGTTCTGAAAGAGACTAACAAAACTCTTGGGAAGGTTGATGAGCTAGACGAGAGGCCTAGAAGTCACGTCCGTTCCAGAGCCCCATGCAATTGAGAGGGCGCTGTTTTTCACACAGATAAAATTTATGACACATGCATGGTCCTACCTGAGTAGGACTTCAACTTCAAAATTTTATTAGAAGACTGAGTCAAAGTAGATCAGATTTTCTTTAAAACACTAAACACTCCCTCCCCCTCAACCCTCAAAAAAACAAAAACCCAAACTAGATCAACTTCCCAAGCACAGCCCTGAGGTGAGTCAAGCTGATTGTCATTTTGACCTTGCTCTGCTTTCATTCAGGAGCCTACTTAGAAATGTAGCGAGCAACCCTCTTCATTCGGCTCAGCTAGCAGAGCTAATAGGCTTCTAATTAATTTCCAGAAGATGGCTGTTACAGCTAACAGGTTTTAAACATTTGGTTGATTGGGGAAAATGAATTGAATATAATGTATTTGATTTGGAAAATTAGTTTTCATTCTGTGTGCTTACCATAATAGTGTTTATTTTAAGTTTACATGATTCCATTAAGAGTCCCAGAACACCACCAGGTTGTTTTCGGCCTTACAGAGTCCTATCCAACTTAAAAAAAAATTAAAAAATCAATTTACATTTTTATTTTTGTTGGCCTTTGTTTGAGGGCAGGCCAAATTCATTTTTTGTGGCTTTAATGAAACTCTTCGCTTGCTAATAAAGTAACAGGCCCAAATACTTCAAAATGATGCCTGTGATACCTCAGTCAAAGGCCCACACATTGAATGCAAATCCTCTGGAGAAAGGCCTGCTCGAAGTGAGATGAACCAGTTACTGCACTTGTTTAGGAAGGTTCACTTGATTCCTCCTGACAACCATTTAAACAATGAATGTTGGGAAATGTCCCTCAAAGAGTCAACAACAATGGCAGGGATCAGAGCTTTTATATTTAGCAAATACTGTTTTTAAAAGACGAAAATATTTCTTCCTGAAGGGATTACGGGAAGCCTTATTAAAGACACCTGCAAACAAAACCAGTGACAACAGATCTTTATCATAATTGATAACTGAGTTATCCTTTATACAAAGCTCCTTTCTTGGAGGCAATAACGTGGAGATTTACCTTTGCTATTAGATTCACGAAATCAGCTAATTGGGACTACCGGTATGCAACAATGATATGATTCACCAAGATTAAGAGAGCAAAGAATGAGAAGAAGAAAAAAAATACAACCCTTGTCTCTCAGGTTAAAGAAAAGCACAGTGAGACTAGCAATTTCTCTCTGCAGGCTGGGAATGTTTTGTACTGAGATCAGGTAGCATCTATTCCTGTGCATAACATATTTTAGCTAACTTTGGAAACTCAACCTTGGCCTAGCTTACAGTGGCAAGGGAAAGGAACCTTTCATAGAGTCTTCTCAAAGTCATCAACAATCAGGTCGAAACGTGACACTGTGTCAGTCGAAGACTGCTTCTTGGGGATGTATTTCATAGCGAAACCCAGCAGGACACATTTATCAAGTAAGTATGCAGAAGAGAAAAAGAAATCAGACACCTTTGTTTGCAGTAGAAGCCCTCTGCCTGAGTCTCAGCTTGCCTCACGTTGGTAAACAGTAGATGGATGCCTTTGCCCATGGACTGTTTGCAGTCAGATAGTCATTGCTGCATTTCTGTGTCACTAACAGGAATGCCTGCAATCATCTCCGGCTTACAATTGACTTTTCTGACATAGCTGATTTTCCAAACTGAGTAATTCTGGCTCCTTTTAGAACAGTGGCTCCAGAAGAGTCAAGAAGGGGGGGGCGGGGGGAACTATCAGGATCAAGCCATAATTGCACACCCCAATGGTAGCACTTCTACTTCCTGGCCTTCAATCTAGTTCATGATTAGACCACCGTACACTGGCACTTAGGGAAAGTGAAAAGGGGTTCGCGAAGTATGAGCTACAGCAGCGGGGATGGTAGAATAGGTGCAGCCTTTGATTAATGCATTTCATTTCCAAAACAAACACTTGCAAATGAAGAAGAAAGGCCCCCAGCCTGAATCCCTGCCGTGTAGACAGAATTAGACAACAGAAGAAACATCCCACATGAGCAACAGCAGCGAATGAGGAGATGAAAGATGGGACGACCCAGCATTATTCTTTAAAACCCCAAGTTCATAGACAAAGCAAATGCTTTACAGAAGGCATTTCTATGGGATTGTTGGTTTTCCTTTAAAAAAAAAGACACCTTAAGACTTAGAGCAATCTACGTGTGAAAGAAAAGCTGCCTAGAAAAACAAAAAAGACATTTTCTGAGATGACTTTGATCCTGTACTCAAAGTATTGGCTTAATCGGACTTGCCTTTAAAGGCTCTGCATCTGCAATAACTGCTCTCTATTGTCCTTGCTTAACAAAGTATTATTTTCACCTTATTATTACTAATCTTTTCTTTGTAAGTAACCACACCTGGTTTTATCCACACCAAAAAAAAAAAAAAAAAAACGGTGCGGTAAATATTTTTCCTTTGTGGTAATACAATGCATAATTTAGTTAATCTAGGCTATCTTTCCGTGAGAGGTGATTGTTTCTATATTATGAAATGTGCTCGCAGTAAAGTGGACCTGGCGCCAGATACCTGGAAGGCAGGTGGAGAACCACTTACCAAGCATGTAGCTGCTTTGAACCAACCTCGGCATGACTGTGTAGCCACTCCTACACACGAGGCATTACTCATGTTAACTTAGCCTCCAAACCATCACCACACCTTACTTTGACAAACATGGCCTTTTCTTAAGATAACATGACACATCGCCAGGCTGAAAGGCCCACCCTGAGCCCCCACGAGAGGGCCTTGAAAAGTTAGCAACTTTCCGTTTTCTGTCTGAGAACTTGACATTACTGTTACATTACCTGCATGAAATCTAGAAAAGTCAGGGGCAGCAAGTCATCCATATGTCCAATGTCTTTGGAGAAACGATTTAAAATTCTTCCTGGAAGAAGAGGATATGAGAAATTACTCATTTCCCCTGATAGGTCCTTCAGGAGAAACAATTCACAAATAAATCAAAACAATATTTTAAATGCATATGTATTTAATACAGTACACATTCGTATGATGTCAGCGGTAAAGAAAAAGGAAAGAGGATTGACACCTAACAAAAAAACAAAAATACTACCAAATGGCAGTGGGCAGGGAGCTATTTGGCCCTGATTTTTAAAAGACTGGAGAAATGCTGCCTCTGCAATCCTCCCACGGGCGCCCGGGCTCCAGCAGGAAGCACAGGGTGTGCCCAAGTGAGGCCTGGAGCAACTGGAGGCTGTCACGCTCGGCCAGGCCGCGCCATGACAAGCTGGGCCCCAATTTTCCTGTCTCAGGCTTAGGAAACACAGACTCCAGAAACTGTCGTTCAGGGACGCTTCTGGCAGCCCCAGTGACAACTTTTCTTTAGAGACCAGGGGTGGGGAACGTCCGGCCCGAGGGCCGCATAAAGCCTGTAAAACCAATTGGTCTGGCCCTGCCAAGGCATGAGGGGTGAGGAAATTAAATGTGATAGCAGGCTAATTTTTAAGCTGATAACTTTGTATGGCCCACAAATGATGTTATAGATATCCAAATGGCCGTTGGCGGAAAAAAGATTCCCCACTCCTGCTTTAGAGGGTGAATCTGAGGATTAAAGGACGCAATGACAATGGGAGGCACAGAAACGGGTGCTCAAAAAACAAACAAACAAAACTCAGGTTGAGAAAAATTACTATTACTCAAGGGCTCTGCAGCACGTCACCTGGGGAAGTCGACTAATCAAAACGCAGATTCTGATTCGGTAGCCAAAGGTTGCAGTCTGAGATTCTGCATTTCTACCAAGCTCCCAGCGGTGCCCTTTCTGCTGATGCCCAGACCAGGTTTGACAAACAAGAGGTTCAGTTATTATTTAATCAGATGTATTTTGGGAACATTAACATCAGATGGGCAATTTTCACATATTCTTATGGATTCTGTGGCCTACTTATTTTTTAACTTTTCTAAGCATCAGTAGCAAAATACGGAAAATATGTCAAAGGATGTTAAAGACATAATTTAGATCCTTGTTATTCAACGGAAAAGTACAATGTTTTTTTTTTTAAGATTAATTTTTAGAGAAAGAGGAAGGAAGGGGGGTGGGGAAGGGAGAACCATCTATGTGAAAATGAGATCGGCTGCCTCGATCCGCTACCGGGGATCGAGCCCACAACCCAGGCATGTGCCCTGACTGGGAATGGAACCGGCAACCTTTCAGTGCACATGACATCACCCAGCAGAGCCATCCTGGCCAGGGCAGAAAGTACAACTTCTTAACATACACAGGATTCAGAAGCACTGTAAGTATGGCTCAACTTACAAAATGTAGAAAGCAATCTTCAAATTAAAAATAAATAAATAAAGACACACAAAGATGAATAGTACTCCAAATCACCCCACTTACCCAGATCAAGTCTGAGACATTACGGTGACAAAGAGTGTAAAATACAAGGAAAACACAACTGAGAAAAAAACCATCTCCCCACAAGGCTTCTACACTCACCGAACTAAATGTCAAAGATGGTCAAAAATTGAACTCTTATTCACCAATGAGCTGAGTGTAGAAAATGTGAGATTAGAAGGTTCAATAGTTACTTCCTTGCTCTAAGAAACAAGAGAATGAATGATGTTTGCGGAATAATTCATCTGGCTTTACGATAGACTATTGTAATCAGACCTGTGATTTCTAGTTCATGGCTTCTTAGTCATAAGGTTTTCTCAAAGGTTTCTGAATTAAATCCTTATGATAAATTCCCCTCACACACAGGCCATGCCTCTTCATCCAAATGGCCTGTGGCCCCTGCTACAGTATCTCCAGGGACATAGAGGAAAGGGGGACTCCCTGTGACCAGGGGGACCCAGTCCATTTTCAGGCTGTCCTGTTAGACAGAGCTCTCTTACTTTACAACGAATCTTGCCTTCCTGGAACATCCAACCTGTGCTACTTATTCTCTCCTCATAAGCATACAAAGCAGATCTAATTTTTCTTGACATGACAGACCTTGAAGAAAGTTAATCACGTTCTTTCCAGACTTCTCACAATCAACCAGTCCTTGGTGCCGCAATTATCCCTCAAAAGGCATGTGTCCCAGCTTGGCCGCTGCCCCCGCCCAGACTCAGATGGCCTGTCTCAGTCAATGCCTGTGCCCAGGAGTGAAATCCATACCCCAGGTAGTGTCTGACCCCTGTTCTGCACAGGCTATGGCCCATCACAAACCCGACAATCAATGGTGGCCGGATCATGTTTTGGACACTAGCAACAAGTCTGAAAAAGTCAATTATGTATGTATTATGTATAATTTTAAACTTTCTCTATTTGTTCTTTTTCTACAATGACTATGTATACTATTTTACTTGTATAAAAAAGTGTAGAAAGGGCCTAGCCAGCGTGGCTCAGTGGTTCAATGTTGACCAATGAATGGGGAGTTCATGGTTTGATTTCTGGTCAGGGCACATGTCCGGGTTGTGGGCTCGATCCGCAATGTGGGGTCAGTGATTCTCATTGATATTTCTATCTTTCTCTCCCTCTCCTTTCCTTTCTGAAATCAATAAAAAAGATATATGTATTCTTTAAAGTATGGAAAGGAGAGAAAGAATGACTGGAAGAGAAAGGGAGGTAAAGAATGGAGTGAAGGGGGGAAAGTAGCAAGGGAAGAGAGAGGAGGGAAGGACAGAAAGAGGGGGAGAGGAGGAGAGGGATAAGGAGGAAAGGGAGGGAGGGAGATTCCTCCCTTGAAGTCCATATTATCAAAGAACTATTCAGGGTCCTCCTAATTGCTCTTGTTCACATTCTTCTGTCTTGTCCACTAGACAGAATATCATGAAACATGTCATAGAAATTCTTGTCAAAATACAAATTCATAAGTGATCATAATCTAAGAACTGATTCTACCATCTGAGCTGGAATCTGTCACCTCTAGAATTCTGACACCTCTCCTGTATCCAGGATTCTTCAGCTTACTTATAATTAAACTATAATCTAAAACTTGGAAGTTGCCATGTTTAGTTCAAGTCCTATTCTTTTTTCTTTCCCCCTTTTTAAAAAGGAAGTTTATTTTACATCTCATAAAATGCACCAATTTCAGGTGTACAATTCAATGGATTTTAGTAACTTAACTAAGTGATGCAACCATCCCCAAAAATCAGTGTTAAGACATGTTTATCTCCTCATCGGACGCCCCCATGCCATTTAAAGTGACTCCCGGTTTCCCACCCCCAGCCTCAGGTAACCACTAATCTACTTGCTTTCCCTGTAAATTTGCCTTTTCAGGGCACATCATACACATGGCATTGCACATATGTGGTCCCTGTGGCTAGCTTTTTTCACTTAGCCTAACGTTTTTGAGATCCATCAGTTACACAGTGTGTATCAGTATCTCCTTCTTTGTGGACCCCATTCTTCAGCACGGAAGTGGCCCTGGATACCAGCAAAAACAACCCCATACCAGGTCACACCACACCTGACATTGAGGATTGGGAATTCTTCGATATTGTGGACTTTATATATGTGCCCACATTTAGCCTCACTGATGGTTCTAGATCCCAACTCTTTTGATAAGAACTGACTGTTGGTTTAATAGCCAGGCAGCATCTGAACCAGGACAGCTGGCTCTGAGGCTGGGGGAGTGTGCAGGGGTTGGGTGGGGAGGACAAGTACAAGAACCACTGTCCTAGTGAGAGGTGGAATCTAACTCCAAGCAGCCTATCAGAGTCCCCCCAAAAGGGCAAAGAGAATGACCTGGACCTTCCAGGTACAATGCCTCTTGATGGGACAAAACTGACCCAAAGGAGAGGGTGTGTGGCCTGGAAACAGTCCCTAGCTGAAAATGATGGCTGAAAGGGCGCCGACTCAGGACTTTCTGCATCAGTCCACGGAGACTAATTCGGCTCATACCAGCGTTAAGAATTGGCACAGGAACTCAGAAGTCTGCGAGCTCAACATTTCCATCACCTCTGCAGTTAGAGTAGGTCGTCAAAATGCGGCTGCTAAAGAATGTCAAACCGAAGGAGCAGCAGGAATTAGGTCCCTGGAAAAGGCCTGGCCTCCTCGGGCACTTGGCAGCAACAGGCCTTTAGGCAACTCACCCAACCTCAAATCCCTTATCTGTGAAAGGGAGATGATAACATTCGCCTCCACTACTTCACAGGATAAAAGATTATGAGGATAAAAAATATGCTTATGAGAGCACCTCGCGCAAGGTTCACTCATATTATCCTTGTGGGGTTTTAGAGCTTTAAGGGGCATGAAAGGTCACTAGAGCTAATAATTTCCAAACTTAGCCTTGTGAAGATTGAGATTTCACAAAGGCGCCTCGAAGAATGAGGCAGAAGAGGAAATGGAGGTGAAGTTTACCCAGTTCCAGACACCCGACCCTTCTCCCTCACTGCCCGCCCCTCACCATCCCCTCCAGAGAAGAACCCCTTACATCCGTCCAAGCACTCTTTGTATGAACTAACATAGGTAGGTTCTGCCTCTACCAACCCAAGAGCCTTGATTAGAACAATTACATGTCCAACAAGAGATTGCTGACTAAAATTAGATGGAGAAATGGATTTTATAAAGTAAAATTTCCAAATTACTAATTATCCCTTTAAGTAACAAATCTCTATTTTTATCATTTTGGCAGAAAATTTTCTTGTGTGGATTACAGACTTTTGTTTCTTAAACAAAAGATAGAGAATAAATTCATCCTTTCTTGACAACCCAGAACATAATATTTTGAGCATCCACAGTTTAATCATTTCTAATTTTTTTATTAATATTAAACAGAGAGATTTGTTGTTCCACTTATTTATGCATTCATTGGTTGATTCTTGTATGTGCCCTGACCAGGGATCAAACCCAAAACCTTACCCTCTCTGGACAACTCTCTAACCACCTGATCTACCCAGCCAGGGCCAATAGTTTAACTATTTTTAAACATGATCATGTTGTTTGGGGCTACTTGAGGTTGCTTAAGATGCACCCCTACACCCCAAACATGATGGTTTTATGTCACTGCGCCTTTTACTGACACATGTTCTGTTGCCCGGAGCCTGCCTCCAACCTCCAGGCACAGTTTTTCTCACTTTGATGAGAGACTGTTTCAGCTTGCTTCCAGATTCCCCCTGGAGTCAGTCTGCATATATCTCAGAATATATCACAGTATTATCTATTTTGTGGTATAACTACTTTTCATGCATATTTGTCTTGAATTTACACCTAGATTACACACCTTTTGTAAATATGGGCCCCATTTCATATATAACCTGGAACAAACTGCCAAGTGCCTGGGGTGGGGGGGTCCCTGAATTTGCTAAACACCACAAACCCAGTGGCATTCCAACTTTGTCTTTAACATGGGAAACCTGTGCAGATGGGCTCTTATACAGAAGTAAACAAATCTGTAAAATATTTAAAAAGCAGCTCTTACTGAAGAGAGACTGTGAGACCTGGAACCCACCCCGCCACCATCTTTCTACATGTCAGGGGACACACCTGGGAAGATTCGTTCTGATCACCACAGATTCCACCAATGCTCAGTCTCGGATTTGTGGACACACCAGCAAACTCTCCCGGACATCAAGGGCTCCTAAGTATCCGAGTGGCCTCAGACCAGACACAGCCTGACACTGAGAAGAGCAATGTTTCCCAAACGTTAATCTGTACATGAATCTCCCAAGGATCTGCTTGAAATGTATACTCTCAAGAATGCGGGTGGGGGGGTGGGGAGAGGGGAAGGGCTGAATTCTGAATTCTGTGCTTCTAACAGCTCCCCTGGTGATGCTCATGCTAGTGGTCCAGGGACATCACTTTGAGCAACAAGGCAGAATGTGGAAATTCCTGATGATGCTCCTTTAGTCTCAAGAACCTAGAACAGCGGTTCTCAACCTGTGGGTCATGACCCCTTTGGCGGTCGAATGACCCTTTCACAGGGGTCGCCTAAGACCATCCTGCATATCAGATATTTACGTTACAATTCATAACAGTAGCAACATTACAGTTATGAAGTAGCAATGAAAATAATTTTATGGTTGGGTCACAACATGAGGAACTGTATTTAAAGGGCCAGAAGGTTGAGAACCACTGACCTATAAGATGACCGTGTCACATTTACATGTTACTACTGCCCTTTCAAATCCCCTCCCCTTCGCTTCCAAGAGCTAAAGACCACTGCCTCCTGTTTTGTTCACAAATTAAATTAGAATATAGGCATTATTAGGGCAGTAGGTTCTGCCTGTTTCATTTACTGCTGCTCCCCCAGTGCGTGGGCCAATGCCTCGTATAGAGAAGGCACTAGAATATATTCTGAATAAATAAATAACAGTGGTTTGTTTTCAAATTTCAGCCTCTATCTCCCATGCTTAATATTTCATGCAGCCTTCGTTGGGCGGGTGTTTTCTGATCTGGGGAGATTCGTGTTGCAACATGAAGTGTCTGGTTCCTCAGACTTGTCACTTTCCTTGCGTTGTTGTTGAACCGATTTGTCTGTCTGTGCTCCTTCAAAGGCCCTGGAAGTTCCCAATGCAGACTGAGTTAGGGTACAGCAATTTACAGAGGCTGACAGGAGGGCTGGGAAGCACCGGCCTAACAGAGTGGACACGGGCGAGGGGACAGCAGTCCATAGGTGCTGGGGAGGTGGCAGCTGGCGGAGAAGGAAGCAAGGAAGAACAGGTGTGGAGCAGACGCAGATGACGTGGGATTAGGGAGCCAGCAAACAAGGGCAGACAAGAATGATGGAAGGAAATGCAAGGCACCAATAATAATGTAACCAGACATTGAGGGAAAGTTCTGGTCTACCCATGGCCTAGGTTTTACAGAATTCCGCTAAAGCAGTGGGTCTCGAACAATGAAAATACATCCTGCATATCAGATCTTTACATTACGATTCATAACAGTAGCAAAATTACAGTTATGAAGTAGCAACGAAAATAATTTTATGGTTGGGGGTCACCACAACATGAGGAACTGTATTAAAGGATCGCGGCATTAGGAAGGTTGAGAACCACTGCAACTCCTCTGAGAACCTAAAGGTCAAAGTGCACCACAGAAGACATGTGAGTTAAATGAGAGCCTTCAAAGGGTACATCCTAATCCAGACCAGTTTCTTCAGGCACTAATGAGCTTAACCCCATGCTGAGGAAGAAGCCCACCGTGCCCTGCAGGCAGCCCTGGAAGGGTCCTTCTTCCTTGTCCCAGCAATCGTGGGACAGGTGCCCCGCAGCTGCCAGTGTTCCTCTGGCTACCCACCTGCTCACACACATGGGGAGAGCCAGAACTGGGTCCAGGGGGCAAGTCCCAGACACGGCTCCTGCTCGCTGCAGTGGCCGCAGTTGGAAGGGAGAAACCACAGGTGAACTAACCTCAGGGACACACCAGCAGAGTGGTCCCGATGGTGGTGGTGGCGGCAGGCAGACCCTAACACTATGGGATTTTAATACCTCCTGGGAGGTAGGAGTCAGGGAAACAGTAAATCAACGAGGAACGGCAGGTTCTCCCCTAGGAAAGTGAAGGAAGGCCTTCCAAGAATAATTACGCTGTGTTTTCAAAGTCTAGTAATCGCTGGCCTTTCACTTAATTAAGACATGTTAAAAAGAGTCGTTTCAAGGTTTCATTACAGAACATGACAAACCATAGGAAATGAGTTTCAGAAAGACCCGTGTGCTCTTTCCTTACCTAATGAAATCTTTCTAATTTTTTCCCCACCTGGAAGATAGCAGGTGGGGCTGTCCAGACAAGATGACTTTTAAAATCCCATGTGTGTTTAAGACAAAGGTCAATCCCACATCCGGCTTCAAGTCCTCCTTCCTCTGGGTCACAACATCCTCCTACTTTGGACCTTTTCTTCCCTCTTGCCAATCAGACAAAACACGCTGTTTAGGTTTCAAGTGTGACTAAACTTGTCTTTTGGTATATGCTGGAGCATTTTATACTCTAACGTTGGTGGCAGGCCAATCGGATACAGATGCGTGCATCCAGGACACACACTGACACACAGTGACACAATGCTGGCAGCACACACCTGGGGAGCACTGGACATGCCCAAGGCAGGTGCCACCGAGACAGCCAGCCACGGCAACAGTGGGTGTCACCAGACCGTGTGAGTTCCAGGGTAAGGCAGGGTTAGCCTAACAAGTTCTCAAGGAGAAACAATGCTTGAGAATTTGGAGGGAGGGCAGAGCATGGGTTGATGGCGAGTGGAGAGTTTGTCCAGGTGGGAGGAATGACATTTGGGAGGACTAAGAAGTGGGAAAGGACAAAAGGATGGCAAATATTTGCCTAGCTGATGAAAAGAACATGACCTAAGGTGTGCTGAGGCTGGAGAGAACCTGGGTGTGGATCCGGAGTGGAAAGAGGCCTCCACTGAAAATTCCCTTTCGTCAAGAAGAGGTCGAATTTCCCTCTGTCTCTTCAAAACAACAGCCAGGAGGAGAAGTACTGAGGAGGGGCCAGGGAGAGAGAGGACAGAGGGACATCCAAACAAGACAGCTGAGGACCAACTCCGTCTCAACCTCTGTGAGCCCAGACGAACCCACACACCAATTCATCACCATGCCTGCACCACACGCCACAGATCTGGGCAGGATTTTTTCACATGTTGTTTGGTTCACTCACGCTGGATTTCCAGAGCACCACCGCCACCACCACAGCAACAATTATGACAGAAACTGTTAAGCTTGGCGTACACTTCATCTCAAAACCACGAGTGGGAGATACCGGTAGCTGAGATACAGAGACGGTAAGAATTTCACTCAAGGACATTGTAAAGTGGCCAAGGGAGGCCTCCTACCCAGCATTAGAGAGATTCAGAAAGTTCGTGTCAACACATTTAGAGCTACTTCTCTGGACACATCTGAAAACTCTATCATCAAGTATCAGCTAATAAGAAGAGCCAATAATGTTACAGGCAGGCCTGGTGCTAGCTGGTATGAATGGCGAAGGTCAAACCAGCTACTGTCGGCCCAGGCCCCTTCTGATTGGCTAATGCCTGCTCCACTGGGTGCTAAATACTTTGACTGTCACTTCTGGTTAGAAGAGTGCCAGGAATCTCTCTTGGCTAACCATAATTAAAGTAAAACATTTAAAGGAACTCCACCTCAAAATTAAATGACAGAAGTTACTGTAGGTTGAATGAATAACCTAACAAGTGAACAACTGAAAGACTGAATGAGGACATATGGTCTATTGATTAGGAAAAGTCCTGGAGCCTGAGATTCACCGCACGCTGGGCCTGAACCCAGGTCAAGTCGGAGCACCTACTACTAAGTATTAACCTTGAAGGAATGGATATGCCTCAAAAATTGCCCCAGGAAACCACTTTACTGCAGCAGCCATAAATGCTTTGCTATAGTAAGTAGTCATTATTTTACTTTTCCTAAGCATTGAAAAGCTAGTCCAGCTACGGCCTTTTCCCCTGAACCTAAATCACACAGGATCTCACACAGGAGTGAGGCTCAAGGCTCACATGTGGTCAGGGATGTGCATACCAGGGCACAACAACGGGTGGAAGAGCCTCTAGGATACTAGTAGCTCTGAAAAACTGTGGGTCTGATGAAAGCTATGGAGTGTTTCCACTGGAAAAATGCCCACACATAGTTTGCATATGATTTCAGGGGATTCCCTAAACCTTGAACCACAGGAAGTGGAGTGGCCACAGGGGTAAGTGGCCCAGTTAAGAACCTCTGATTCTGAGAGAGCAGGAAACCAGCAATCTCTTGACTTCTACCACAGGAATGCACCACATGGTCTGGAAGAAAAGATCCCCCCGTCGACCCCCACATGCCTACCCCACGGCTGTCTTTCAAGACTAAATGCACAGTCACTATTGCATGTCTCCAGCACTAGGGAGTTAAAACATCGGGCAATCTCACCTAGGAATGTGTTCAGAGATGGGGTAGCAATGCCTATTTCTAAAGCATTTGTCTAGGCAAAGAATTCCCATTTCCACAAAGGCAGGTATAGGAATCAATAATCCAGAAAACTTTGTCTAGAAATTGCCATCCAGCATGCAAAATCATCTCTTCCTACCTCCAATACACATACAAGTTCTACGTAATGCTCAAAAATAGGCCAGAAAAACATTTGGTGTGAGAACGTGACTAAACTTGAAGACAATGGGCCCTCCCACTACCCACCCTATGTAAAGTAACTAAGGTGTACTGGAGACAGATCAACCAACACCCAAATCTGATCGTCAGTTCTATCTCCAGCATATCATTTTAATATCTGGGAACCGCCAACAGATGTTACACAAAACTAGCTGGGCTGTGTTAAGTGTAAATGCATGGAACTTTGTTAAGGGGGGTGAGGGGGGTGGTCCATTAAAAGGGAAGGGAAAATAATTTTCACCTACTTTGTGCTTTTAAAAATTCATATAAAAGTATTAAGAACTGGAAATATTGCTCTAAGTGTTATAATTCTACTTGACTTGTCAGTTATAAAAGACATTCGATACACATTACCTCTTAGCCAAGTCATTGTCTTTTTCTCACATGGAATCCTGGCCCATTCAAATACCCTACAATCCTTTCCAGTGCTTCACACCATGGTATACATCAGTCATCTAGTTTCTAAACCAAAAGCCAGCTTTCCTCCTTTTTTTTTAATCCTCACCTGAGGATATGTTTTAATTGATTTGAGAGAGGGAGGAAGGGAGAAAGTGAAACATTGATGTGAAAGAGAACCATTGGTTACCTCTCATACACTGCCTGACTGGTGATCAAACCTACAACCTGGAAATGTCCCCTGACCGGAATCGAAACTGCCACCTTTTGGTGTACGGAACAAAGCTCCAACCAACTGAGCCACACTGGCCAGAGCCTATCCTCACTTTTCTTTTGTTTTGTTAATCCTAGTATTTTTTCATTGATTTTTAGGGTGAGTGGAAGGGAAGGGATGAGACAGACAGAAACACTGATGTAAGAGACACATTGACTGATTGCCTCCCGCAGGTGCCCCAACCAGGGCTAGGATCAAGCCGGCAACAGAGGTATGTGCCCTCGATTGGAATCGAACCTGGGACCCTTCAGTATGAGGGCTGATGCTCTATTCACTGAGCCAAACAGCTAGAGTCCATCCTTACTCTTTATGACTTGTTCTGCAGCAACTTGGACTTCTAAGACGTTTTTGCTGCAACCCCTCTCTCCCTTTATTCTTCATTGTCCATGCATTCCGTTGGTGGGCCTCTCCCCAGGCACATCTCAGAGGCATGTAAATGGGTAACTGTAATCTGAGAAAGCCAGTCTATTAAAATCTTTAATAGACCAATAAATAACTTTAAAAGAATCCTATATAATAAAACCCTAATATGCAAATCGACCGAACAGCAGAACGACCAGTCGCTATGATGTGCACTGACCACCAAGGGGCAGACGCTCAATGCAGTGCGCTCCCACAGGTCAGTGTGCTCCCAGAAGCCAGGCTCATGGCTGGCGAGTGCCGCAGCGGTGGCAGGAGCCTCTTCCGCCTCTGCGGCAGCTCTAAGGACTGCGAGAGGGTGCAGGCCAGGCTGAGGAATCCACCCCCCACCACCCCCCAGTGTACAAATGTGGTGCACCAGGCCTCTAGTTTCAACATAAAAGAAAAGCTTTACAGACTTATGTGGTAAGTCTGAGTGCCAAAACAATTTTATATATTAAGAAAAATGTTTTAATCCAGATTCTGTACAGGTTTCTGATACTTCAGGGTGTCCTGTGAGCTTTGAGCAGCTATAAAAGTTGGCTTGCCAGTCGCAAGGTGTAGCAAAGACTAAACTGACTTCCACAGTGCCATACATGTTTTTCTACCAAACAAGTTAATCAGAACACAAACTGTTCTTAGATTTCTGCAGAGGTAATTAAATAACAATTCAATGCCAATTAATCACAGTCAAATAAAAGTCTGTGAGAGAAGAATTCTATACAGATTGGAGGCTATTTAATGGTCAAATACTTGGCAGGATCTTAGTTAAACAATGATTAAACCACACAATGGCCAGGCTGAAGTGAAAGAATCGAAACTCTTGTTCTTCCATAAAAAGACTGCAAACCTCTGTGCGTGATATTCTTCCCTTCGCCACTTAGCAGACTGCTCAACTGCATGATTCAGAATGTGCTCAGCTGCTCCGAGGCCCATGGGCATGTGCCAGGCCACCTTGATTCTCAGCTCTGTAGCTAGGCAACTCTTTCCTCCCCGACCGAAAGAGCAAAGAGCTGGACGGTTGACCCCACCTACTTAAAGTGTTTATTCATTCAGAGCAGGGAAAAGAAGGAAAGACTCTGAAAGGAACCTACCTTCCACCCCCAGGAAGGGTGAGCTATGGCCACTTCCCTAGCAGTAGGTGACGGGCCGACTATAAAAACCCTTGATTAGCACAACTGTCTGTCCAGAAAAAACCCGTTCAACGTTTCTGGTTTCCCGCACCTACCTTATCTTGGTTCCTTCAAATTAAATGTCCCTTTATAACACAGCTCCCCATGGAACCCACAGGTCCATCTTAAGTGCTGCTGATAAGTCTTACCATCATGTTTCTCAGGACTCTTACCTTCTTGTAAGTTCATTTCTTCCTCTGGGGAATGTATCAAGAAAAACAATACAGCTCTATACTAGCTGTTTTCTGGGTGGGGGTCTGGGGGCGGGGGGGGTGCCTACACTAGCACTATAAGCACATCCAGTTTCACTAATGTTGCTATTTTCAAAATGCATTATTTTTACAGTTCACTGCTGATTCAAATCTGAATTAAAGATTGTACAGTTGGCTGAAAATGGGCTTTATGATGTTATATTGCAGATGCTATCAAGAATCTTATTTGCCTCTCTTTAGAGAGGGGTTCCCAGCCTGGCTGTGTTCAATGCTGCGTTGGCGTCAGTCTTAGTATATGTTTTAAATTAAAATTTTAAAAATAAAAGAAGAAAACTAACTGTATGTCTCTTTTCAAAAGAAAATATTTACTAGGTAATATTTTTACAAAGAGAAGTCATGATACACAATTTTTTTTAAAAGATGAGATTTTATATATGTATTATGTCATCGTCTCCCAAAATTGAATTTATATAATCAATCAAAACTAAGTAGATGTGCCACTGCATTCATGAAAAAGAAACTTCATGAAAAACTTATTACCAAAATGTAGTTCACCTTTGCTCATAAATTGGGCAATAGGATACAAAGATCCACTTTTATTGGGTCTCACTACATATAAAGTATTAAATTCACATGCAGACAGTAACAGTGAATGTAGGATACACTATATACTTATTATTTTTAAAAATATATAAGCTGTGAATCAAAACTGCAGTCTTAACATAATCACATAGGAATCAAGCATTAAATAAATGACTTTAATTATGAATGTTAAATCTATTTCTGGGATTCCCTCACACAAAAGCCATGTTTTGTTTAGGCTGCTACAACGCAGTCCGTACGTACACAATGATAACAGCCCTGTGTGCATATGTTTCTCAGCAGACTATGACACATGATGATTCTGAGAAGGGGGAAAGTCACACTGCATCTGTACACAAACATACCATAGCAAAACAAATTTTCCTGCAGACATAAGCAGTTTTACAGTCTATCAAAGTGGTACCCCAAAGCAGAATTATTAGCATTAAGTGCTGACAGTAACGAAACATTTCAGTGGTAAAGTACATTGTAACCCAATCATCAAATCAATAAAGTCATTAAAAATAGACCGCATTCTTCAAGAAAATGATGAGTTTAAGGGAAATAAAAAATCTTTGGTCGCAACAGAGAACGTATCTCCAACACAGCTGACAGTTACTGATCTCTTCCCTCTCTTCTCCCGTGTGCCTACAAAGGGACGTCTTTGGGTTTCTTATCTTTCTTCATGTGTATTTAGCCATGTAAACTGCCATATAGCAATTCCAGCTTCCCCACAGGAATCCTATAAATACAAATAAGAAAATGTGCCTTTTTTCTTCTTCTTGTAGGCCCCAAACTGACAGAATATTATCACTTTTGTAGACTCTTGCAAATCGGCCCAGTAGTGCTGGGCAGAAATGTGCTGAGATTATAATATCCATTTATCTAACCTGCCAGCATGTAACAAAATTCAGGTGGGGTGCTTGCCACCTAAATTAAGTTACTACTTGAAAAAGACTTCTTTATGCCAAGCCTGTCAAAAGGAAAATAGGAAAGGAGTTAAGAAACTGTAAATAAATCTAAACACAAGTTGCATTTGATCTAATTTTCAAGTGTAGGATTAAAAAAGAGGACGCGTGCCAAGGAGATGTGACAAGAGAAGACTAGCAACAAAGAAACTTGCACTCGGAGGCCCGGACCCACACAGCCAGCTTCCAGGGAAGGGCTGTCCAACTGCTCCAGGGGCCTAGCACTTGCTGACACTAGGACTGGTGCCCAGAGCCACCTCTACGACCTACTCTAGAAAATAGAGGATTCAACCACCTTGCACCCATTAAGATGGCTAATTATCAAAAACAGAAAAAGCAAGTGCTGGTGAGAATGTGGAGAAACGGGAACTCTGTGAGAATGTAATATGGTGTAGCCACTGTGGAAGGAGGTATGGTGGTTCCTCAGAAAGTTAAACAGAGATCCCCCTTTTGCTCCAGTAATTCCTCTTCGGGGTTTTTCCCCCCCCCTCCCTCCCCCCCCCCCCCCCCCCCGCCAAAAAATGAAAGCAGGACACCCATGTTCATAGTGACATTATTCACAATTGCCAAAAGATAGAAGCAACCCCAAGTGTCCATCAATGCGTTAATGGAAAAACAAAATGAGGCACGCGCACATACACATACACACACTAGAGGCCCGGTGCACGAAACTCATGCACAGGGGGGTGGGAGGGTGGGGAGTGTCCCTCAGCCCAGCCTGCACCCTCTCCAATCTGGGACCCCTTGTGGGATGTCTGACTGCTGGTTTAGACCCAATCCCTAAACCGGCAGTCGGACATCCCTCTCACAATCCGGGACTGCTGGCTCCCAACCGCTCACCTGCCTGCCTGCCTGATTGCCCCTAACTGCTTCTGCCTGTCAGCCTGATCACCCCCTAACCACTCCACTGCCAACCTGATCGACGCCTAACTGCTCCCCTGCTGGCCCGATTGCCCCCAACTGCCCTCCCCTGCCAGCCTGGTTGCCCCCAACTGCCCTCCCCTGCCGCCCCGGTCGCCCCCAACTGCCCTCCCCTGCCAGCCTGGTTGTCCCTAACTGCCCTCCCCTGCAGGCCTGGTCCCCCCCAACTGCCCTCCCTCCCCTGCCGGCCTGGTTGCCCCCAACTGCCCTCCCCTGCCAGCCATCTTGTGGCCACATGGGGGTGGCCATCTTTGACCACATAGGGGCGGCCATCTCATGTGAGGGCATGATGGTCAATTTGCACATCACCTCTTCATTATATAGGATAGATAAATAGGTAGGCAGATATAATTTTATTCAGGCTCAAGAAAGGAAATTCTGACACATGCTAAGACATGGATGGACCTTGAGGACATCATGTTAAGTGAAATAAGCCAGTGACAAAAGGATAAATATGTGATTTCACTTTTATAAGGTACCTAGATAGTCAAATCCACAGAGAAAGAAAGTAGAATGGTGACTGCCAAAGGCTGGAAGGCGGGCATGAGGAGTTCGTGTTTAATGGGTGCAGAGTTGCCGTTTGGAAAGATGAAGAATTCTGGAGGTAGATGGCAGTGACAGTTACACAACAATGTGAATGTACTTAATGCCATTGAAGGTAGGCTCACAAATGGCTGAGACGTTAAGTTTTATGTTATGTTTATCTTATCACAATTTTTAAGGGAAAAAATTCAAACTTTATAGCCATCCTCCAAAAATCCATTCTACCTGTCACACCCATCTATTCCTGGTGACCTTATTAGAAGGTTTAGCTCCGTGTGGACACTTAGCACACATGTGTTAAGGCCAAAGACGGGGGGTGCCCGTTGTGGCAGCCGCCACCTCCTCATAATCCTGCTGTGGAAGACAAGAGACTTGTGCATGTTTGGGGACCAGGACCAGTCGACCGAGCACCCCCGCAAACTGTCTCTCTGTAGAATAAGCAGAGCAGAGTGAAGACGAAGAACATCTGTGGGGGTGAAAATGAGCAAAGGAAGAGGCTCCTGCTGATGGCAGAGAATGGTACCGAAAAGACACAAAGGCCACCCGCCACAGGGTGAGGCGAAGGAGAGAGAGTAGAATGTGTTGACATTTTAGTCTGCAAAGCATTGGTTGACCTTTAGAAAATGCTACAGCAATTTACCTTTCTCTAAAGTATTTTACACAATCAATTTTCTTGACCTCCCCTTCCCCCTTGTCCACTCCCCCAACACCTTGAAAAAAACTTTCAACTAAAGATGCAGAAGATCAATAAAAGTGGAATTCAGTCCTAACGGATGACGTGGCTAAATCAACACAACAAATTCATCTAAAGCCTCCCATTCTCTACTATTTCAAGTCAAGGACAGCCCCATCGGAACCCAATAAGTAATACCTTGCTTGGTCTTCAACACTCAAAAACATGATGGAGAGCCTTTTCGAGGTGCTAAGAGCTCTTGCCTTTTGTGAGCTTAGATAACCTAAGAAAGGAAAGCTAGCAGGTGATACCAAAATAAAACAAAAGTGGGTATGACTGGAAGAAGAGAGTGAAGTACAGATCCCTCTCAACTAAGAATGGGATATGTTCCAATAAACCCAACTTCAGTTGAAAATACTGTAAGTTGAATATGCATTTCATACACCTAACCTACTGAACATCACAGCTCAGTCTTCTAGCCTACCCTAAATGTGCCCAGAACACTTACAGTAGTCTACAGTTGGGCGACTATCCTGAGTGTCATCTCAAGGGTAAAACTGTCCCCCTGCCCTGGCAGGGTGGCTGCTGTTTGGAACATTGCCCCATGAACCAGAAAGATGTGGATTCAATTCCCAGTCAGTACACATACCTAACCAACATTGCGGGTTTGATCGCAGTCGGGGCAAGTACAGGAGGCAACCAATCAATGTTTTTCTCTTTTCTTTCTTTCTTTCTCTTTCTCTCTCTCTCTCTCAATCAATTTTTAAAAAATTGTCTTCCTCCTCTTCTCACCAGAAGCATTTTACAGACATGATAGGACATCAAACACAAAACGTAATACCCCAAAACGCTGGCAACACAGCACGCTGTAGTTTATCCTCGTGATCGAATGGCTGAACAGGAGCTGTGCTCACTGCCACTCTCCAGAGCACTGTACCACACATCACTTCCCTGAGGAAGATCACAGTTCAACACCTGGAAGAATGGTTTCTACAGAATGCAATTACTTTTGCACCATTGTAAAACTGA
This sequence comes from Myotis lucifugus, assembly GCF_000147115.1. Lineage (NCBI taxonomy): Eukaryota > Metazoa > Chordata > Mammalia > Chiroptera > Vespertilionidae > Myotis > Myotis lucifugus. The sequence goes on along the minus strand of NW_005871112.1, from coordinate 1,383,209 downwards.
AACATCACAAGGCAAACCACCGTGAGTTGAGGGGGGTTTGTATGAACCTTGATCGGCACTTCCAGGGATGTGTCTCTGGAAATAAAAAGATAATTATATCACTGGATCTATGGAGGTGGAGATGAGCTAGAGTAAGTCTAAAGAATGAAAATACCATGGAATATTCTAGAAAAGAATACACAGAAACATGTATTGAGGGAAGTACATGAGGCCCACTTAAGTGATAATAAAAAGCTTTTGAAGCTTGGTGGGCAAGAAGAGGAAAGAACCCTTCAAGCCAATGTGGGGCGTATGTGTAGGTGCGGCAGGGAGGGGGGTGGTGAGGAGGGGAGAAGGTGAGACAGGGATGATGGTCAAAGGACAAGCAGTAAGGGAAGCAACACCAAAAGGCAATGTCACACAAGGACTACTCCCAGGACCTTAGGGCCTGTCTTTCATGATATATGTAACTGATTTAGTCGTAACTAAACCTTTTTTTGGAGGGGGGGGGGGGGCGGGGGCAGTGCCCTAAATGAGTAGTCTAGAAATAAGGAGACACCTACCCCCAGAGGTCCATTACATGGAAGAAAGCATATGACATCTGTTTTAATTTATAAAGGCAATACATAAAATCCTTAACTAATGAGTGTGTTTTTTTTTTACCACCAATAAGAAAAAAACATTAGTAACT
>NW_005871112.1:1379734-1382439 GCF_000147115.1 Myotis lucifugus | reverse complement strand
TAATACACCATAGTGGAAGTTATAGATCAGATCAAGAAACTCATGATTCAGCCCGGCTGGGTTGGCCCAGTGGTTGAGTGACAACCTATGAACCAGGAGGTAATGGTTTGATTCCCAGTCAGCGCACATGCCCAGGTTGCAGGCTTGATCTCGTTGCAGGCTTGATCTCCAGTAGGGGGTGTGCAGGAGGGAGGCAGCCGATAAACGATTCTCTGTCATCATTGATGCGTGTATCTCTCCCTCTCCTGTCCTGATACACACACACACACACACACACACACACACACACACAGTCATGATTCAGTCACTGACGTTCTTTACCACTTAGCACCGCCAGGAGACACCAGCATAACTCTGAACACTATGCTATTTTAAACCATTTCTATTTTGCTCATATAACATTAATTTTTTCCAGACATAACTTTACATAAAATTGATTACATAGAAAAATGGTTCCATAATTTTATAAGTAGTTAAAGAATAGCTAAGCTTTCATTATTGAGAAAGGAGATGTCAAATAGAAACAAGCCAACAAAAAGGCTAGGTAACTCTGGGCAGACGGTGGCATTTCTGAGGGTATTCCCAGCATGAGTGGGCAGTGTAGGAAGCACAGGCCAAGTTCCATCCTTAAAGTCACCGACTATAAAGCTAGACTCCTCAGGAGAGATCCAGCCTCAAACTGAAGGCAATAGGTTCCACTGTGAATACACTAACTTGGAGAAGAGAGAACTCTATAGCCCTTTGAGCTAAATGCATCTCCTTTTAAATGTCTCACCTAATGGTGGTCAACGTGCTGGGGAGACCTGAGGGGGTGGAGAGTCAAACACCTGAAAATGTAGTGAGTCACGGGGAGTGCCCAGAGCCAGCCTGCCCAACGCCCGCCCTGCAAACACCGTGCCCCGCGAACACTGTGCGTCACTAAAAGTGTGAGCTGCTATTGTAAGCACCACGTCCTTCTGGACAGGTGAACCCCAGAGGTGGGCCGGGGTGAAGGAAAGGAAAGCAGAGTCAAGATGTGACTTTGTGTGATTCCCTACGTGTGCACCACTCTGGACAGGCACACAGGGAGGTGAGAGGGTCTCTTTCTCAAGGCCATCATTTCACACACCTGCTGTCCTCCCCCCCGCCTCCACCCCCACACCCCGCCAATCCCAGCCAGAAGAGAAGGACTGCAGTAAGGAGCTGAAGCAGGAAAACACCTATTGATCATTTATCAGTGATGCAATAAACCAAATCCATAATCCTGAGAACATTCGGGTAGGAACATCAAAGAAGGCCAATTGTGTTTGAGACTTACTCAGAACAGAACCTTCTGCGAGGACCTGCCTCTGACTGACTCGGTCAGGCCTCCACTGCCGAGGCCACGACCTCTCTCAGCGATATTAGTCCCAGTGGCACTCATTTGTTACTACAAGTCTTGCTGTTTTCCACTTAAATGGTAGCCATAACCTTATTTTAAAAGCAGTATCAAAATAAAACCCATACTTTTTAATGAGCAGTCTTTAAAGTTCTATGCGGTAGAATTAATCTTGAAGGAAGCTGGAGAAATACATAATTCCCATGTTTTAAAGAAGAAATAACAGAAACTTCAACAAGAAAACATAGAAGGCCCTGGCCAGGTCGATCAATTGGTTAGAGTGTCATCCCAATACACCAAGGTTGCAGGTTCGATCCCTCGTCAGGGAACATACAAGAATATCTATCTAGGGAGAAACCAAGATGGCGGCATAGGTAAACACCGGAAATTGCTGCCTCGAACAACCACTTCAAAAATACAACTAAAAGACGGAACGGACATCATCCAGAACCACAGGAAGGCTGGCTGAGTGGAAATTCTACAACTAGAAGGAAAGAGAAAAGCATACCGAGACTCAGAGGAGGTACAGTGCGGAAGTAAAATACTAAGGTACAGAGGCGCACACAGAGCGGGCTGGCAGCTGAGGACGCGGTTGTCATTTTTAGTCGGGAGGGAGTCTCAGGCTCTGAGCTCCAGTTCCAGACGAGTCTCTGAGGACCCAGACTCATATGGGAGAAACGGGACTGTCTGGCATCGGTCGGAACTCGAGGGCAGCTTTCTCTCGGAGGGGCTTGCAGCGATTGCTGGGACACTGAGAAGTGGGGCCTCTGAGAGCAGCCATAACTGCTAGCCCCGCCCTGTTGATCCCGTGGGACCCGCCCCGCCCAAGCCCTGCAGGGAGGCTTTTGCTGGATAGCCTAAGGCAGAGGCTAGATTAGCACCTCCCTAGAGATCCAGGAGCCAATGTACCCAGAGGTCAGAGTGGGACCATCCAGTTTGCAGCTCCGTGGAACCATAAAGAACACACTCGGGGGGCAGACTCAGTGAGCACCAAAGCCCCACTGAAGCAAGTCTTGCCCCGGAGGGGTGTCTCCAGCACAGAAGTTCTCCCAACTGCAGACACAGCTGATTCTCACAGCCAATTAGCCTGGAGGTCAATTCCTCCCAGTGATACCTACAACAATCAAGGCTTAACTACAACAAGACTGTGAACAAAGACCACAAGGGGGTGCACCAAGAGTGTCCTCCTCAGGTAATTGGGGAGGCTGAACCACTGGGCCCTAGAGGACACTTAGCACAGAAAACCACTTTATCAACACAGGGAAGCATAAAAAATGTGGAGACAAAGAAAAAGGACACAAATGACAGAAATGGAGGAAAGCAAACTACTGGATATAGAGTCAAAACC
>NW_005871112.1:1355715-1379206 GCF_000147115.1 Myotis lucifugus | reverse complement strand
AAGAAATATTTCAAGTGGATGGATTTCCCAGACTCCTCCCACCAAGATTCCTTTTCCCAGCAAAAGCTTTTCATTCCGAAATTGAAGGTCAAGAAAAAGAGTTTCACAGATTAGGAAAAAGCTAAAGGGAGTTCCTCCCCCACCAAGCCAGTTCTATATGAAATGCTGAAAGGTATCCTTTAAGAAGAGGAAGAAGAAGAAAAAGGTAAAGATACAAATTATGAACAACAAATACACATCTATCAACAAGTGAATCTGAAAATCAAGTGAATAATCTGATGAACAGAATGAACTGGTGATTATAATAGAATCAGGGGCATAGAAAGGGAGTGGACTGACTATTCTTGGGGGGGAAGGGGTGTGGGAAATGCAGGAAGAGACTGGACAAAAATCGTGCACCTATGGATGAGGACAGTGGGTGGGGAGTGAGGGAGGAGGGTGGGGTGGGAACTGGGTGGAGGGGAGTTATGGGGGAAAAAAGAGGAACAAATGTAATAATCTGAACAATAAAGATTTAACTAATCAAAAAAAGAAAGGATATCTATCTATCTATCTACCTGTCTCTCAAATCAAGCAATTAAAAAACAATACATGCTTGCTTCGGCAGCACATATACTAAAAAAACAACATTAAAATGTGGAAATATAAGAGACTAGAGATGTCCCCAACGTCTTTGTGCCATAGGAGGGTTTCAGGTAAATCCCCACACTCAGCAGAGAAGAACTCCACTTGAGACAGGTTTTTCACCAGGTTCTTCAGGCCCCATCCAGAACATTCCTCAAACACGCCGTGGACAGTAAGAGCTCTTGCTTGGTTCTTTTAACATAAATAATTTTAGGGACCGGCCCAAAGTGCTGCAAAGAGTCCATAAGACGCCGGTCTTTGATCTTTGTGGCTTTGCCATGTATGTTTTTAAAATTTCTGGAATGCACCCAGGGAGGCAAACTGCTTGACAGAAAACACTATAAATATCCAAATAAATACATACATACAAACATCTGGAACCCTGATTAAGCACCAAAGTTTTATTTTTTTTCAGGGAATGGGGTGGCGGGGAGGGGTACCACCGAACAGCATTTTTATTTTTACAGAAAAATGTCCTTTATGATAAACCCCCTCTGACACTAATGAAACTTTCAGAAAGCTCAAGTCTGTAAGTCTCCAAAGTGGAGCCTCTGTAGCTGCCTCCTGCAACTTAAATGCTATTCCAGAGCCGAACGTTACTGAAACTCACTTTTTAAATAACTAATGGTAGGTGTATTACTGAAACTGTTACCCATCATTTATAACTACAAAAACCAGTTAATAAGGCAATATATTAATCTCCCTGGGAGTTTCCAGTTAAATGTGCACAAGTACAGATTTTAACCAACGTGCAATACTTTTCTGGATTAAAGGTATAATAAAATACATCGGTTTTCTCCTCTTTGTGAGGCACTTTGAACAGTGACAAAACAGAATTTGCCACAGTTATACCAGATGCAATTAAGTTAAAGCCGAAGAACCAAATGGCCACAAGCCAAGTGGTGAAGTGTGAACCAGATAGTTACAAAACTTATGTCATACTATCCAAAATATCCCTTTCTACCCATTATGAGGTCCTTCAATGAGACACAGCTTTGGCAATCACAGGTAGTCGTGTGATCAGGTCTCTTACCAAACAGAAACACTTCCCACTGCTTTAGGAATAGAATTAAGCCCTAGCCGGTTTGGCTCAGTGGATAGAGCGTTGGCCTGCGGACTGAAGGGTCCCAGGTTCGATTCTGGCCAAGGGCACATGCCTAAGTTGCGGGCTTGATCCCCAGTAGGGGACATGCAGGAGGCAGCCAATCAATGATTCTCTCTCATCATTGCTGTTTCTATCTCTCTATCCCTCTCTCTTCCTCTCTAAAATCAATAAATATATATATATATTTTTTTAAAAAAGGAATAGAGTTAAAATTCTTCCCACGCTCGGCACAATCCCACCTGGATGGCTCTGTGGAAACCCTTCCCATCACTCTTGCCCACACTCACTCCATTCCAGCCTTCTTTCCCTGGTTTCCAGGGCCAGTATCACCACAAACACCCGTTCCCACTTCCTGGGTAACCGGACTCATTCTCTGGTCAGATCCACCAGAGAAGCTCTAACAGCAACCCCTCCTCAAACTTGCTCAGGTCACCTCAAACCTCTCTTGGTCCCTGGGCCTCTTCCTCCACAGTGCCCACCACACCCACCTTTTCTTTGGGCCCTAATGTGACGTCAAGCAGAAGACACAGAGGTCTGGATAACACCATGCCTGACCCATGATAGGCCTCAACAGATGTAAGATTAAGTGAATATGTTTCGAAACTGGCATTTTCTGTATTTTCCCTGTTTAGAAAACAGACATTACGAGAACTTCATACTGAGAGCCGAGGACAACGTAGGCACTGACCACCTAAATGAGTGCTGCAAGAGATCACCAAAGGTTGGTGTCAATAGAAGGTAGGGGAGGGAAATAATCACTAGTCGCATTCAAAACAAGAGGGAACATTTCAGCTTGTTCCTGTGGCAGCTGCAACCCAGAAACTTGGCCCTGAGACAAAAGGATGAGGGCAAGCTGTGTGGGAGGTGGGCGAAAATACCCCAGCTCCAGGAGCCTCCCCTGCCTGGGCACCCCCACAGCCCATGCCGAGAAGGGCTGTGAGTGCTTAGAAGCAATGCACACATTTATGTGGTTCCAGTCTGCCTCCACTTTAAGAAAGCAGGGTTTACAGAAATTGTTTAAACTCAAGAAATACAAGAATTCATTTTTCTCTTCATCCTAAGTTCCTTCTGTGCAGCTTCAAGATAATTAACCCGTGTTATATCCAATTGCACTTCCCTACTCAGCTCACACCTGCACAAAGCCCCATCTCGACTCTGGTGCAGAATATTTGAGTGGTTAATCGCATCTATTCTGGTATGGGCGTTCATAATTACCATGCCATCTCTTGGCACAAAGATGGCAACAACTCAGATTGCTCCGTGCTGACCTCCTGGCTTTTAGGGCTCGTTTTGATCTATTCTATGATCCATCACCAAAATTAGATTCTGTAAGTCGCTTCCACTATACCAACGCCCCACCTCTCCCAATGCCACTCGGAGCAATTGCACGTCTGCAGCCTTCCCCAGATACTCCTTCTTCCTCAGTCTCTCCTCACCATGTTGTCAACCACTGAAAACCTGACACATCATCACGAGCCCAGTGCTCTCCCACCACCCTGGCACAACGGATTCACTCACTAGGCTCTATATTTCCTCAACTGTGGGAGGGGTTGCCTCCATTCTCCCATCTCACTCAGAGGACAGGGCAGTCCATGGGCCTCCACAGGCTCTAAATGAGAAACAAGATAGTCTAAAGCAGGGGCGCGGGGAGGGGGGGGACCTTTTTCTCTGCCAAGGGCCATATGGATATTTATAACGTAACTAGAGGCCCGGTGCACGAAATTCATGCACTGGGGGGAATGGGGAGGGGTGTCCCTCAGCCCAGCCTGCGCCCTCTCGAAATCCAGGACCCCTGGGGTAGGGTCCCAATGCCTGGCCGGCGATCAGGGCCTATCGATCAGGGCCTATCGGGGCTTTCCTTCCCCCGGCTGCTGGCAGCTGGCCCCGCCCCTGCAGCTGCCACTGCTTGCCATCTGTGCGGCGCTGCCCCCCCCACCCCCCCACCACCAGTCGCCTCCCTCTGCGGGGCAATTGCTGGCCGGCCCCACACTTCTGCCACAGTGTCGCTTGCTGGAGGTCTGGGCCTCCCTCTGTGGGGTGATTGATTGCGGGGCCCCCAAATCAATCGCCCAGCAGAGGGAGGTCCTGTCCACCCACCGCAGCGCTGCCGGCTGGGTAGCCTGGGCCTCCCTCTTTGAGGCAATCGATTGCGGGGCTCATCAGAGGGAGGCCCTGCCCACCCGGCCAGGGCTCCGCGATCAAACGCCATACAGAGGGTGGCCTGGGTCTCCCTCTCTGGGGCAATGACAGAATCCTGCCCCACCCCCATCCCAAATTAATCGCCCCACCGGCCAGTGGCCTGGGCCTCCCTCTGCGGGGCGATCGATCATGGAGAGCCCCCCGCCTCCCATCGATCGCCCCGCAGAGGATGGCCTGAACTTCCCTCTGCAGGGCAATCGTGGGGCGATGGTGGCCCCCCCACCCCCCCCAACCAATCGCATCACACCTGCCTTGGCTGGCTTGGCACCAGTGCGTGTCACTACGTGGTCGTCCGAAAGTCATCCAAATAGCCGTTATGCTGTTTGGTCATTTGGTCAATTTGTATATTACGCTTTTATTATGATAGATTTGCAGGCCATACAAAACTATCAACTGAAAAATTAGCCAGCTATATTTGGTAAAACATTTAATTAACTCACTCCTAAGGCCTTGGCAAGGCCAGAGAAAATGATTTCCCAGGCCTTATTCAGCCCACGGGCTGGACGTTCCCCAACCCTGCTCTAAAGAAATAAGTTGGAGAAGATGTGGAAGAAAGGGAACCTTCACGCACTGCTGGTAGGATTGTAAACTGGTGTAGACTCTATGAAAAACAGTTTGGTGGTTTCTCAAAAAATTAAGAATAGATCTACCATGTGACACACGATCCTTCTGGGTATCTACTCAAAAAATTTGAAAATGCTTATTCCTAAAGACACATGTACCACTATGTTCACTGCAGCCTTATTCACAATAGCCAATACATGGAAACAGCCTAAGTATTATTTGATGGATCACTGGATAATGAAGATGTGGTACATTTATAGAATGGAGTGCTACTCAGGCACAGAATATAATGAAATATCCTCATTTGCAGCAATGTGAATAGGTCCTGAGAATATCATGTTAAGTAAAATAAGTCAGACACAAAAAGGACAAGATTCATGACTTCACTCATATGTGGGATATAAAACAGAAAGCAACAAACAAGCAAACGAAAAATTCAGACACACACAACAGTATGGTGGTAACCAGAGGGGAAAAAAATGAAGAGGGTAAAAGGGTGTCAAATATATGGTAAAGGAAGGAGACTAGACTTTGGGTGGTGAGAAAGAGTGCAATATACAGATGTATTATAGAATTATACACCTGAAACTTACATAATGTTATGAACCAATGTTACACCAAGATCGCCTAATAACAAGGTATGGACTGCCCGAGGAATCTGCATGTGTATTCAATCCTGAAGTGGAACTAGAACTTTTCTCTTGCACTGGCACACAAAATGACCAGCAAGCCTTCTCAGTCATCCAGGCTACGAAGGCCTATGCCAGGACAGTGGCCCTAAGAATCAACAGGCACAGAGTAACTGCCTTCCATGCATTCTTTCAAAAACCTAAGAACTAAGGAGACGGGAGAAGGGCCTGAAGAAGGTTTGAAACCTTAAGGAAATCCTTTAGCTGAACTCTTAAGACAATCAGAAATTCTAAATAGACATGACCTGTAAACCTATCTGGCCATCGCTCCTGGTAAAACCCAGCTGATGCATTTGCGGGAATATTCTTGGCCTAGTATTTGTGGATTTCCATGGCTAATTTTAGCAAACCAGTTCTTCCCCCTTTTCCTCCAAATCATATTCTAGAAAACATTACCATCACTCCCAGGGGATGTCTGCTATTGTAACCTACACGAACAATTATTCATCTCCTAAGAGCTCTACTGCACAAGCTTTTCACGCATATTAGGGGGAAATCAGGCTTCTGCAGGACATCAAAGTTCTTTCAGACCATGACCTTAACTGTGTTCCTTACCAGCATTCGCAACTTGGTGGCATTAAATAACACCCGTGTAGGCTAGTAATGAAGCAAAACCCTGCAGGACCCCAGTCCCTAGGGCAGCCACGGACCCCACAGCCTGCAGGTGAAAAGTCCTGAGCTCATCACAGAAAGGCTTCCTTATAGCTGAATACACCCACTAGTCACAGTTCTAAAATTCCTAACATTTACTTCAGAAAGGAAAGAGAGCTTTAATTCCCCAAGACATTAGGACTTGCAAGCCACAAGCCCGCTCAAGGCTGAATGGGCCCAGCTCTCAAATGCCCCAGGATGTCGTCAAACCGAGATATTGTCAAAACGTTAACAGAGAAGAGAGTCCAACAAAGTGTTTTTCTTTTTTTCAGATAAAAACACATTATTCCTTATTTTAGTTTTTTGGTTAATTCATTTTTCACCTACGTCTCAGGTACATTCTTTATCATTCTCAAACTTGGCAAAGAAAACAAAAGTTTCACAAAAAGTCAAAGAATTTAAGATTCATCTGAGATGCACAAGGATATACCACGCGAGACAGAAACGTCGATCGAACTGGCACCCCTTCAGGACAAGGGATGGCCCTCCAACCACCTGAGTCACCCTGGCTGGGATGGTTCTTTCATTTCCAATTACAGGCATCATATTGCAATGGTTCCCACAAGAAAACCTATGGTGACAATAACAAGAGGACTGGGTAAGGCACAGGCATAGCTGTGGACAAGCTCCAGAGAAATGAGAGACTGCAGCAATTTCTTGTTGCTATTGAAGATGAAATGAGACAATGGAAATGACAGTATTTTGGTAAGTTGAAATTATCAAATAAATTTATGATATTGCTATAAAATGATACGACATGGGGAAATATTCCAAATGTATTATACTTCCAGCTGATCTTCAGTTTGCTAGGAAATCTATAATAAAAGCACAATATGCTAATTAGACCAGACGTCCGGAGGGAAGCCCGGGTCCCGGGTGCCAGAGGGAAGCCAGTGCCGGCAGCTGGGGGAAGGAAGGCCTACTCTTGCATGAATTTCATGCATCAGGCCTCTAGTGAGATTATAACTGTCAACAGATGAAACCTCTCTTATGCAAGAGATTGCTTAAACATGAGAAGATGCGTGAAAATTAATATAATAATCCTCTGACATCTTTACAAACAGCACAGCTTTGGTTCTCTTCTGCTTTTATCTATCACATTATTTCTAGGCAAGTTCTGCAGGATGATAGGATCACTGGCAGGTATTAAACTAGTAAGCACTCTGTTTTCATTTAGGTCTCTCCGCCCAAAACTATGTATTTCTTCATAGACTCCAATGCCATTACACCCAGCCAATAATTTATGGCATTTAAATTGTTAGTTTATTAATGCTAATTGGGGAGTCTAAATAGAAGAGTTGTATCTGTTCTATTAGATTTATTATTCCTTTAACTGCTTTAAAAATATAATCCAAAGTTTATAATAGCTAGCCACAAATTTCATTTTCTTCCCAGGCTGCTTTTAACCACATTTAGCACAAGAGGGAGTTTTAAAGTATCAGGATGCCCATCTGATAAAAATGCACAAGGACTGCCCGGAATTACCTGGAGTGAACAAAACACGGAATGTCTCTAAAAAACATCCCATGAATAAAATTTGAAGGCTCGACAATCTAAAACTGCCTTAGGTCAACTTTAACTTTCATTTGTGAAATTTGTCATTTTTCATGCTTTTTTTTTTAAAAAAAAAAAAGAGGGTGAGAACAGATAGAAGTTCTACATTTGACCAGTTATGGCATATTTTTTTTAAAAAAAATAGTAAGTTCCTGCTACTCCAAGGAAGTATATCCACTTCCCTGGAATAATCCCAATGTTCTATTTAAATAGAACTTACTTTATAAAATTTCAAACTGTCTTTCCTTAATTACACAATAGACCTGTAATAAACTTCAGCCGTATCATTTTCAAGTAAAAAGTAAACCAGATGTTTGGTACTTACATGCAAAACGAGCTCTCGTTGTGAAACCAAATTAAGTTAAAATGAACTCTGGAGTGAAGCAAAGCCCCAATGAAAACAAAACAAAACAAGCAAACACAAAAACATGCCGTTTGATTTTGTTTTGTGGCTCGTTAGTCTTGGTCATTTATCTATTTTTCGTTGTGTCTGAGAAAACACACAGGTCCATCCCAACTCCCTGCTATTTTATCAAAATTTGCATATTTATTTGAATTTTGTAAAAAAAAAAAAAAGGGAGGGGGCAGAAAAACACAAATACTTATCATGGCACTTAGTTAAAAATCATTCAGCTATTTGCTTGGCACTGTTTCAAATGCTTTACATATATTAATTCTCACACACATAAAGATGGTTAGGACTATTACTATACTACTATCACCCACCCATCCACCACCTTCCCCGCACCCCCCCCCCCCCCCCCGTAGGAGTGTACAGTGGCAGGGCTGGAATGCACATTCAGGAGGGCTGATTCTAAAGTCTGTTGTCTTTACCTTTGCTATGGGGGCTCCCCGGGGCACCGCCAATCCCAAATCACATGGTGGTTCAAAACCACTACTGGAACATACTAGTAAAGGAATACCAATCCGATTTGGTGATGAGGAGAGTCAAAGGTCCCTTTACTTGCAGGCTAATTTTCTAACTATACATATAACATCTCTTTTAAAAATCTAATGATGTAATCTAATTTTGGTGTGGCAATCTAACAAAAAGAAAGCTCTCTCATTCTCGCACACACGCCCCACCCCACACCGCATCGAATGCTGCTGGAGATGTAATTGTGCTTCAACCTGAGGATCCTGACGGTGCCGGCGAAGTGACTGGCCCAGGAATCCCACAGTCATGTTCCTAGAGGAAACGGGACTAAGCAACAACTCGAACTACCTCTCAACTCCCTGCCCAGTAACAGTTCCACAATGTCTACAACCAAAGTTCTCTCTCGGCTGACAGCAAATAAAAACTCGACAAGAGAAGGGGAGAGAAAAGATGAGCTATATATTTTTTAAAATATCCCAAAACTTGCAAGGTACTTATTTGTCACCTACAATTTCAAACCCTAATCTCCTCTGGAAAATTTATCGACTTTGATACAGGAAGAACCAAGAGAAGACGACATTCCTGAAGGCCAGGACTATTAAGCATTAAATTCCTATTGTCTTATTTGTGAAAAGAGATGTAAGTGGATGGGAAATTTGGCATCAAAGGGAATTAAGGCTTCTTAACTCAATTTTCAGAATTCCCTAATGTATGAGTTAACTCTAGTCACCTGGTTGAAGACGAAGATTTGTGAATAAACAGCAGCTTATCTGATTGTATGATAAACCAGATTGTCTGGATTACACAGGTGCTCCCTTTTATTACTCTGGCTATTTATGTCAACAACTATTTATTTAATCTTGAAGTCAAGAAGAACAATTTTCTAGTAACACTGATTACTCACCATCTTGAAATGTGTTTATTTTCCTTTCACTTACAGGACTATGTCAAGACTAAAGTAAAAAGCTGGCACCAATAAGAAGTACTTCTGTCTATAAGACCGCTTATTGGTGGAATTCATTAAACCATGTTGACTCCTTTTAAAGTAAAAGAAAATGCAGAGAAGATTTATATTAGCTTTATGTCAACAACTATTTATTTAATCTTGAAGTCAAGAAGAACAATTTTCTAGTAACACTGATTACTGGACTGAAAGGTCCCAGGTTCGATTCCGGTCAAGGGCATGTACCTGGGTTGCGGGCACATCCCCGGTGGGGGATAAGAAGTACTTCTGTCTATAAGACCGCTTATTGGTGGAATTCATTAAACCATGTTGACTCCTTGTAAAAAATCAATAAAATATATTTAAAAAAAATAAAAAATAAAAAAAAAAAATAAAGATGTTAATACCATTTTATTCTGCTAAAAGGGAAGAACAATAATTTAATGGTTCCTGCCAAAGAAATAAATTTTATGATCCCAGGCCATTCTGACAACAACAGGAAAAAAAGAATGAAAAAAATATATAATAAAAATAACTCTATACAAGAAAGCAACTATTTCCTTCTTAGTTTATTGTTCAATATTTAAAGGTAATAAAAAAATTAATCCATGATTCTGACAACGTCTCAAAGCACCGCTGCTGATCTAAATATATGGAATTATATATGGGAGGAAATACTATATGTGAAGGCAACTCCGCATACTCTGTAGTATCTGTTCAACTACCTTTGTGAAGAAGAAGAAAAAAAGTGGGTGCCTCACTCAGAGTGAAGGATGCGATCAGTCATGGAATCAAAAGAACACTTCTAGAAACTTCCACTTGAAGTTCAGAGAGAAATCACCAACTAATTATTGACTTCTAGAAACTTCCACTTGAAGTTCAGAGAGAAATCCTTAACTAATTATTGACTTAAACATCCCAAAATCAGGGCCTAAGGCTGAAAAGCAAGCAGGGCAGTCTCCCTGGCTGCACAGCTGCTCTGCTGCACGCTCTCCACCACCAGCTGACCTGGAGGCAGGATTTTCCTCTCTTGAGGAGCAGGACTGTGTTTGGAAAATGTCTGGATAAAGACTCTTAAACACATAACAAGTCTAAAATAGACTTTCCAGGTGTTCAAGAGGTTGAAACATTTCCCCATGTGATACAATCTATTAAAATGCAAATGCAAAAAAAAGAAATGAAAGGAAAATATTTCCAGAACAGAGAACCTGATTTCATGATAGCTTTCCATTTAACCACAGTATTTTCATAAATTTCCACTCAAAGTGTACTTTGAAGCTTGTCATCTTTTTTCTAGGTATTAAAAAGTTTCTTACCTAAATGAGGAGGTAGTCTCTAAAAGTTTAATCCTGGTTACCAAGAATGAGAAGAGAGCACTTGACAGATCATAGCTGATTTCATGATAACATTACTTAAGAAGAAAACGCCATTGCTTATGTTCTACCTCCGGTCAGGGCATCTGAAACACTTCTAAAAGGCCCAAAGAGAATGGCATGTAGATACCTGTAAAGGGCAACAACTGGAAGTCCTGGTTGCCCTCTCCTTTCCCTATCACTGGTCTGAAATGAGTTCCAGCACCCAGAGTCCCGGATGGGTCAGGAAAGTGAGTCGAGTCACCAGTCTGCTTAGAAACCAGGTTGAGTTTGCTGTAAGCTTAGAGATTAGGATCTTAAATAAAGAATCACTTATTTTGTTTCCTAAATTCCTCTCACACTCCCACTGGTATGATTTCATTTTGAAAACAATTCATCTTGAAGTTCCAGAACACTTTTTGGAAATTTTAGAAAATCAAGGCCAACCACTTACGTAATTGATTGTGAAAAAGAAATATGCCATAGGGCTATGTTGGTGAGTGTGAGTGTGCTGTGTGTATACTTCTTTTCTATATGGAATCGGAATATTGCCTTTAAAAAGAGAGAGAGAGAGAGAGAGAGAGAGAGAGAGAGAGAGAGAGAGAAACCATCCATTGTCTGCAATTATTTAAGTGTGGAAATGTCTCCAAGACAGGGACTTTTTGCCCCAATGCTTGGGACCACAATTGATAACTAGTAGATAACCAATCAATACTTGATGAATGAAAAAATCCCCTTTTTACCTGTCAGAAACTTGAGGCAAGAGAAATAAGCGACTGGAACAGTTATTCCAAATCTATGTTTCTAGCAGAACTGGGACATTGCAACCTCTGGACCTACCTCTCAACTCCTTATCCAATAACAGTTTTAAAAAGCCTGCTGGTGTTTTTAAATGGAGGTAGTCCTCCTGTTTACTTCTTAAGGGCATGCAGTTTTTATCAGGTAAAACTACAAAGTACCAAATATTTAACCCACATAACTGCGGACATTCATCTTCAACGCACAACTAATCCCCAAAGAAATGTATCAGGTGTTTGATGGTTTCGTTTCCTTGATTGGCAGACAACAGAACTTGAATAGTATAGTTCCATGAACCAATATATACGGTTTTCTCTTCATGCCATCACATAACAGAAACAACATAAATAACCTATTAGAAATTCTACATTTGAAAATAAATTATAGGGGAGAGTTCAATTTAATATAAAAAACAAAGGATAAGATAAAGACTCTAATTCTATTTCAACACTGTAAAGTTCCATTGCTCTTTATGGGTGGGGCATGGAGAGGTGCAAGTACACTCCTGAAACCATCCCTTCTTCTATCCGGCCTGCAAATACTTACTAATCAGCTACAACGTGCCCAATCCGGGGCTCAGCGGCTTTCGTAGTAACACAATAGATACACTTAATAAAGAGCCCAAGGCTAAGAGGAGAGACAGGCATTCAACACATAATTACCTAAATTATAATTTAACTGTAATTCTGACAAGTACCATAAAGATGTGATTAAAAACACCACCAAAACTTTGTGAAGTGAAACGTCAGGCTCGATGTTATAAATATTTGGATTTTTCCCAATTTCCTCATGGCAAAACAAATAATAACGTTCAAAATAAAGTGGCCGGGGAAGAAATGATAAGATGAAGATGAAGATTTCAATGATAAAATGAAAATAAAAGTTTGACCCTTGGTCTCGTAAGAAAGCTTCAACATCAAATCTTACTCTCTATGACAACCAGAGATGAACCGACCCATGAGAAGAGTAAATCAAAATAGATTCATAAAACAAAGTAACAAATGCCAATAATCAACAGCTGTTTGCTGTGGAAGGGCACAAGCTTGAACTCTAAAGCCAGAAATGGGAGCTATCTGGGTGAAGAATTCAAAAATTAAACTCAACAAATGCTCTTTCGGTGACTTGAAAGTGATTTATTTCACCAGTTGTCTCTTTTATGAGAGCGGCTTACAGGAAATACACCTCAAGGAGAAAATACAGGGGCGTGTGTAGAACAAGAACCAAGCTAAGGGATGTGCCTCAGACAGGCACCCAAGGGTCACGCGCTGCCTGTGCATCTGTCTCAGATAACTACTTGTTGGTTTCTCTTCAGAATCTTCTAATTTAAAATAAATATATAAGTAGCTCTAGCCAGTTTTTCTCAGTGGTTAGAGCACTGGCCCACAGACTGATTCCTGTCAAGGGCACATACCTCGGTTGCAGGCTCGCAGGCTTGATCCCGGCTGGCGCACGTGCGGGAGGTAACCAATCGTTGTGTCTCTCTCACATCGATGTTTCTGTCTCTCCCCCCTCCCTTTCACGCTCTCTCAAAAGCAATGAAAAAAATATCCTCGGTCGAGAATTAACAAAGTGTAAGTAAATAAATAAGGCACGTTAACAACAACAAACACACACACATATATTTTAGAGGAAGCACTTGACATTATAGCAAAACTGTACGGAATTTCAATCCAGCAAATCCGCATCGATTCCCACTTAGTGTCAGGAGACTATGCTTTATACATACTAGGTTCTCAGTAATATACTCCTCAATATTTATTCATGTGGGAACTGGCCCAAAAAGCTATTCTAATTTCTCTGGAAATGGTTGTACAAAAGCAATGAACTATGCCATAAAAAGACTGATGCATTTTCTGTCACAAAAAGCTAAAATGTTGAAGTAATAAGGGAAGGAGGGAGGGAGGGAGGGAGAGGCTTTTAAGTGACAGTATTTGAATTACTATAAATTAAATGATTTGTAAAACTTATAAATTATCCAATTTATAAAATACCATACATCACATATCCCATATAACACCAAATTATTGGGCATAGTAATATCAGAAAATGGGATACACCAAGGAAGTCTTGAGTACCAAAGACTGCCTAGCTCTAAGCTCTAGGACAGTGATGGCGAACCTATGACATGCGTGTCAGAGGTGACACGCAAACTCATTTTTTTGGTTGATTTTTCTTTGTTAAATGGCATTTAAATATATAAAATAAATATCAAAAATATAAGTCTTTGTTTTACTATGGTTGCAAAGATCGGAAAATTTCTATATGTGACACAGCACCAGAGTTAAGTTAGGGTTTTTCAAAATGCTGACAGGCCGAGCTCAAAAGGTTCGCCATCACTGCTCTAGGACATCAAACCATGAAAAAGCTAGGAGCTTGGGGGCATTGACATCATAGCCACAAATATCAGAGTAGTGTAGTGAGTGAACTTATGAGAGATGTATATGTTCCACTTAATATATTCATGATTTGAAAAAGAAAAAAAAAAAACGCAAGTCAAATACCATCGTTACATTATCCAGAGATTACATGGCTACAAAACAGCCTTGAAGAAGGCACAGGCTTCCCAAATCTTATCTTTGTAATATTTTACTGGACAATCACAAACACAGTGCTTTTTCTGCTACTAAGTTGTCAGTAGTTTCATGTATGATTACCATGGAGAAAAAAAAAACATGAATAAAGAGTAATCAGAACATTCTAATAGATTAAAAATATACACCAAAATGGTGCAATATTTACCAGCCGTGGTCAAGGGCATAATAATCACCTTTATAGAGATTACTGACAAAATAACAATATTAAGCAAATATATGTAATTATGTAACTATTTAAACTCGTAACAAAGGCTTTTATGATACCATTAGCAGTAAATGAGCAACTCCCATAAAATATGACTTAATATCACCCTGATAAGAGTTTAAGTACATATAACCATTGTTATGTGAAAAAACATTATTCTTAATATGTGACAGCCCGACAGGATTTAATTACCACACCTACTTCAAACTATTAGCTGTTTCATTCAAACCTGAAAAAATAATATTTATGTGGCTATTGAGAATCACCGTGATTGATGCAATCTTTTGTGTTACTCCCTTTACAGTCACTTGCATTTGTTATGATTAACAAGGAAAAATGAAAGGGGAAATGTGTGTTTTTGTTTTGCAACAAAGCTTTTCTGATGATGACTAACTTCTTCCTTTGAACACAAAAAGCCTGTTTAACTAATGTACTTATAAATATGTTCTTCACAATGTGCACCAAGCAAGAAAAGGAAGAAGAAAACAAAAAGCCAGTAGGACTTCAGCCAGAACTAAAAGCAACCTGGGCAAGATGAGTTACATGAAAGCTGTCAGGAGGGTTGTTATTCTTATTCTCAATTTCTTACAGCTTATCTGCTCTCAAGGAAGAAAAATCGTAGTTTCTTTTAACCATATCCACAAACAGATCTCACTTGAAAGGAAACATAGCGAGTGATTTGGCATGAATGGGCATATTACCAATTTCCAAGCATCACTACTGAATATTTATGTCGGTGACGAATGATGACACTGGTGAAATATTTTAACACGAAGCCTTGCCTTGTAAATCGTCTGAATGATGCTCTGTCAAAACAACACCTACCATAAATCAGAGGTTTTAGGACCAGTATTTCTTGTTCTAACATGCTCCCTGCTCAGCAGAATCACTTGTGTGAACAGGCATAGATTAATGTGTGCTAAGCAAAGCCATCTCACCTCCTAACTTACAGAGCTATAATTTAACAGGTCTATTATCGTCAAGGTAATTTTGACAGTGCTGAAATATTATACTTGTTAAAAATATGCATTTAGCACTAACCCCAGTGGTCATTTGAACTGAACAGACAGATAGGTATCCTTACAATTACCTTTCTTCTCTACTGACGACTCTCCCTTTCTGGCAAGGCAGAGGGATGTTGAGGATTGATTTTATGAATAGCAAAGCAAGACAGGTTCTCTGATAGGACAAAAAGCTCACAGTGCCGCTTCACTTTGCACTTCTCCGCAAGGTATTTATTTAGCAAGTTACAGTGGGTGCGAAGGAGTCCATTTCCAGGTAGAAGGATCAGGACAATGGCTCAAACCCTATTCATCCAAACCCTCAACTCCTACACAACGCACATCCTAACCCAGGGATGTTAGATTGTGAAATCACCTACCCAGCCTCACTTTCCACTCAGGCAGGTTGATTAGGGAGCGTACAAGAAAACGTCTCGCTTAACTCTAATGCAAACATTCATTTCCCATGCACCTCAATGGGGCCAAGTACCTTCCACCGGAAGAGTAAAAATGGCAAAAGACAGTAGCACGTTTACTTTTCTCTCTATAGTGTTTTAGCCCTAACTTAACTTGATTGGTAAAGAGCAAAATAATAGCAAAATAATAT
The DNA here is from genome assembly GCF_000147115.1 of Myotis lucifugus. Lineage (NCBI taxonomy): Eukaryota > Metazoa > Chordata > Mammalia > Chiroptera > Vespertilionidae > Myotis > Myotis lucifugus. The sequence goes on along the minus strand of NW_005871112.1, from coordinate 1,363,443 downwards.
GAATTTGCACTTTTTTCTACACTGAATGCATAAGTTAGCAAACATGCGCACGCGCACACACCACTGTACAAAATTCAGTCATGTGACATGAACATAGTGGCCACAGCCCAAAATGAGAGAATAAACAAACATCATCTACTGACACCAGGAGCTCAGTTTCTTAAAGCCAAATTAACACATTGAAAGCAAATAAACACATATTTGTCTGGAATTCATTATAGTCAACCCTCTCGGCCAAGGGTTATGTCACCACAGTTGGGCACGAAAAAAACAAGACAACTATCCACTCATCTTGTCTCCAAAACAAAGGGAGAAATTCAAGAGACTTGATAAGAATAAAATGTCTCTGCTGGCTGATGGCGTGGAAGAAAAGTGAAGAAACTGGTTCATATGTCTCCCTGAACTCATGTTTGACTCAGGCCTTTCCCAGTTAAAATTCATCCAGTCAATATGTCAGCAGCTGCCTGTCCCGGTTACTAGGAAAGAAGGTGTCAATTAAAAAAATCCAAGTAACCTGGTTTGAAATACTAGATATTCTGGGACAATGCTGGGAGTAATGTTTTATAAACCCAAGAGTTTAATGTGTCAAATATAGTAAATCACAACAATGCTTTTAAAATCTCATACAAAGACAAAGCTATAAAAATGGAATTTCCAAGAAAGCTTTCAAAGAAAAACAACCAGGTTTTGCAGTAAGGTGCCCCGCGTACACTATATCCCAGAGATAATGTAGATCATGCTGCCCTCTAGTGCCGGATGTAAAAAAATGAAATGAATTCTGCGTGTGCAAGGAAAACAGGACTTAAATTTAAAACAGAAATTCTCTCGTAACTTCTGAAGGACTTACTGCTGACCTGGGATTGCGTTACCCTTGTGTTAAGAGCTCAGAGAACTGAAAGGAGCTACGATGACAGAGGACAAAGGTCGACTAGGAAGAGGCAAAGTGGCAAACAGCAGGGGACACATCATGTGACACTAGACAACTCGAGTTGCAATCAAAATGAGTAGGAAACATTATGGCAGCTGAAAATGTGCGGTTCCTAAATAGACACACACAATACCATTACCAAAATACGTCTCAGGGGGAGAGAATAAAAAACAGAGATGGCTGAGAGCAAGGAAGGTAAAAAGAAGAAAACTAGCTTTTGCCATTGTAAGGCCTCACACTAGTGGATTCAAATTTCACCCAAATAGCTAAATATATAAGGTTATGAAATATCAGTAGACAAGAAAGTATCACGTTATATACACAACTAAACAAGGAAACTTCGTGCAACCATATGGATTTAAAGAGGAGAGTGACATGGTCACGCAGCTTGGAGCAATGGAACCTTCTTACAAATCAGCTCTGGAATGGTCACCTTCAGAGAAACTTTGCTACTGAGAAGAAAGCTGCACTTCCAGGTCTCCCTTGCCCTTCTCCTTAAGTCAGAGTAGGTGAACTTGGATTCTGGCAGGGCAGCAGGTGGCTGATTCAGGACCCTGCCCTGGAGGCCTGGCTCTCTGCATACTTGCAAAGTGTCCCCCTCTGATGAACAAAATAAAATGCAGGGGATCTGGGAGGAAATCCTAGAAGGGAGACAGCACATCTGGGATGGAAGCACCCATGAATGCGTGTGAACAACATTGCTACAGTCGAGATCAGGGTCATTGGGAATGTCATGGCAGAAGCGGGAACTGTGGGTGAGTACGGAAGGGAACTCTGGCAAGTCCTCCACAGATCCAAGCTGGGCTATGGTCCGGGCCTCTGCCTGGAGTTTCTGGTTTCTGTACCAGTCTCCGCCCAAGTCTAGCTTGCTAAAAACCAAAGTCGGTCCCAGACTCACAAACTTAAGATTGTTTGACTTACTATATTCAGTAGAAACCATACTCCTAATATTGAATTTTGCTCTCTTCCGAGGCTAGTGATACACAATGCAATGCTCTCTCGTGATGCTGGGCAGGGGGAGCAAGATGATTTTGCCCAACTGTGAGCTAAGGTGAGTGTTCTGAGCATGTTTAAGGTAGGCTAGGCGAAGCTCTGATGTTTCGTAGGTTAGTTATATTAAATGCACTTGCGACTTAGGACAATTTCAACTGACATGGGTTTATTGGAGGTAACCCTGTAAGTTGAGGAGCATATGTACACACTGACAAAAGGCCTAACTGTCCCCTCAGTTTTCTAAAGTCTGGGTGTCGTCAGTCAGGACCCTGAGCTCACAGGAAACTCACTGACCGCGGGTCTCCCGGAGAGCGAGCTCTCAATGGTAAAGTACTGAGAAGAGAGAGTATGCCTCCAGGCGCCGTGCTGCTCAGGACACACTGTGACGGGGGAGCAACACGACTCCAGGCACTTGTGTACATGTAATAGAACTCAAAAATGGAGCATGTCTACCTCGCGGCTCTAGAGGGGAATTTTTGAAAAATAATATATAACCATTAAAGTACATAGAATCAATGTCAACTAAGAGGCGTAATTCATAGTGTTGGCTTGTTCTTCCCAGTTTAAGAAGTACAAAACTTTTATCCAAATGGAAATTTAAAACCTACCACATATAAAAATTTCTTTAATTAAAAGCACCTTTTAGTCTACCACTAAAAGAGCAAATAACTCATGAGCCCTCCACATTTTGGGCAAGCAAGGCCTATCTCTGGCGTTCTTATGGGGCAGTGGTCGGCAAACTGCGGCTCGCGAGCCCGACCACGGTTATGGGGGCTTCTATTTTCTTGACGGAATCAGTCCTGCAATAGATACAATAGGGGGAGGCAGGACAAGTGCTCCGGTGCCGCTCTGGGATTAGCAACCTCGTAGATTGAGACTTGGTCCCAAATCTGTGAATAATAACTAAACCAGCACGTGGGAAACCCACAGGGCTTGCACATGGTTAACGGTGGTCACAAGCATTCAGAGGCAGCGATGACAGAAATGCAGTCCCATTTGGTGCTGCAAACTTAATGACTGTAGCTTTCACATTAACCGGCAGAGGGGTGCGACTTTACGGCTGTAAGACTACCTAAGTTTCCGATCACTTGCTAACCACAGCTATATAACACTGTCCACTGTGTGTGCCTCTGCGGTTTACAATTCCCGGTGCTTCGCACGGTGCCTGGACTAAACATGTGTTGACTACATATCTACACAAGGCGCTTTCCGGAAGAGTCTTATTTCATCCTCACAACAGTCCTGTGAAACAGAGAGGGCGGCGGCAGTCATTTCCACTTCACAGGCAAGGAAGTGCCGAGGCGTCACTGCCGAGGCTCACCAGGCACTGGCCATGGTCTGAGCACTGTGATTCTATCAACCTATTTAATCCGCACAATATCTGAGCAAGGGAGGTGTGAACAGCATCCTCCCTTTACAGAGGAGAAAACCAGGCACAGAGAAATTAAGTAACTGGGACAGAAATATCAATGCAACTATAACCGGTTATTACTTAGGAATTCACACCAGGCAGCAGGCTCTGGAGGCCACACTTTTAACCACAACTTCCTGCTTTGAGATGCGCCTACCCAATAATATCTCTGTGCTCTGGCCCAGGTAACATGGCAAGTTAATAGCCAGACCAGCCCTGACCCGTTTGGCTCAGTGGATAGAGCGTCAGCCTGCAGACTGAGGGGTCCCGGGTTCGATTCCGGTCAAGGGCATGTACCTTGGTTGCGGGCACATCCCCAGTGGGGGGTGTGCAGGAGGCAGCTGATCGATGTTTCTTTCTCATCGATGTTTCTGACTCTCTATCCCTCTCCCTTCCTCTCTGTAAAAAATCAATAAAATATATATTTTTTTAAAAAATAGCCAGACCGCCGAAACCGGTTTGGCTCAGTGGATAGAGCGTCGGCCTGCGGACTGAAGGGTCCCGGGTTCGGTTCCGGTAGGGGGCATGTACCTGGGTTGCGGGCACATCCCCAGTGGGAGATGTGCAGGAGGCGGCTGATCGATGTTTCTCTCTCATAGATGTTTCTAACTCTCTATCTCTCTCCCTTCCTCTCTGTAAAAAATCAATAAAATATATTTTTTAAAAAATAAAAAAAAAAAATAGCCAGACCAAGGCTACCCACCCTTGTGCTCCCTCCAACCCACCTCCCTGCCTCCACAGGTTCTGTCAATCACTACCTGCAAAAGCAAAGCCGCCCGGGGCTTCCCCACAAGTCGAACCAATTGGGCAGAGTGGGGATGTGTGCTGATGACCTACCTCTTCATAGGAACCCACGTCAAGAGGCTACCCTCAGAAACAAGACAAGTCAAGGCCTCTGAGTGGAGGCATCCACCACTTGGAAACCACCAGGTACACGCATACCAACAAAATTACTCCCAGCAACCCACCTGTCAGGTAGGACCAAGCCTCAAATAGGTAACCAGAAGTCTAGTTTAAAACTACAGTTCATAGCTTTTACTGAAGAGGATAGGATGTTTGCATTTCACCCAGCTTGCATTTTAATTAACTTTTCATAACCATTTTAGGTAAACCTCACAGAGCTGGTGCAAGAGCTCTGGTCTAGACATGGATGGCCAATGAAAGAAACACACAGCCTGTCTCATGTGGAGAGATTCCTTGTGAGAAGGGCCTTCCTAAAGGGTGGCCCAGCTTCACACTATGTACTCCAGCCAATGTTTAGGCAGCTGGTCAACCACATTTAAATACATCTGCACTGAATGTATGGTGTTTCATATGCCACATAGCAAACGGCTTCCTTAGTCCTTCTGCAGAGTGAACATTCGTTTATCTTTCCACACACACAAACTGGAATAAAAGCTTGTATGCCCCTCTATTCCGATTTTCTCTGGGAGGAAATCAGTGAAGCTCTTTATAGAAAGTGAATCAACACACAGAGTGATCTGATTCCAAGCTTTGCCTCCACTTTCAAACACTGAAACGCAATCAGACATTAAATGTGTTAATAAGACATGTTTACCAATAAACTTGGTATCTGACTTACCTATTGGATTTCTATCAAAGAACAGTACCGGAGCTTTCAAAATGGACTCAAACATTTTGTTGTGTAAAGTCTGGGAAGAGTTAACTAGGACGTAGAATACCAACAGAGATCTTGCTATGCCAAAAATGACGGTAGACACAGTTAAACCTGAAACGAAGAAACATCCCTCAGCACAGGGTCTCCGCATTCCCTTCAACAATGCTAAAGGGTGGCAGGCAGCTTATAAAGAGATCATGTATTCTATTCCTTAAAGGATCTGGGCTCTATTAAGAGTTTAATGCATTTGCAAGATACATTTATAAAGAATATAAAATAATTTATTTTTGTCTCAAATAGAAACTACACGGGGGGGAAATCAGCTGTAAACTACAGTTTCATTCTAGTCTTTCCTAATTCAATTACATGGTCTATTAAAAACTCAGAAGAAAGACAATTATAAAAAGTAGTTGATCTTCCCTTCTCCATATTCCAAATCTTACTACTTACAACATGTCCCATACTCTAAAATTGTGGTGTGTTTTGATAACAGCATGTGATATTAACAAGGAAGAGGAGAAATAATTGACCATTTCCTTGTAAAAAATGCCCAAGTGCCTTTAAAGAATATAAAAATACCATCTTAAGTTGCAACTAGAAAACCTCTTAAATAACTGAATTTCAAGAAAATACAAATATTTTAACATAATTAACCTGAATGAGGAACTAATCTCACTAAGTGTTTTATATAAATAAAGCATTTTATATGAACATAATCATTTAAATTATATATTTTATTAATGACATAAATGAATACCTACTATGCACATTAAAATAGCTCTCCTAACATCTCTGGAACTCACAATGCTAAATAAAGTGAGGATAACTTTTGCAATAAATATTCCACTAAGTATTTTTCCCCCTTCAGGTAACACATCATTTGTTCAAACTCTGAAAGCTGGTCAGATTTCTTAATTCCATCAACAGGCATTTTCCGTAGCCCATCATCCGACATGAATATATGACAGAACCATTTCCCTCTTCCTTTAGGTCATCCATTGTCCACCAATATGGAAGGTAAACAGCAAATGGATTTAGATTTCTTAGCGAGTGATCAACGAAATAAATACCACCTTTCAATGAGTGGGTTCTTACAAACAAGACTCACTCTAGCTTTGAGGAAAGCATGCATGAGTGATACCTGCGGGGATACTTAAAATTTTAGATGAGGATTTCCTTTAAAAAGTATGGAATGCTACATATATTCTAAGCACTCTTGTGAAAATGGAGCGCGGTGGTAATGCTGGCCTGTCAAGCCAGATGTTAAATTACTCCCACAGTTGGGAAGGCGATAACATTGTGATCTCGAGGTAAGAAAGAGAAGGCAGCCTAATTCCCAGACACTGGGTTTCTCCCTGCTTAGCTTCCCTCTTAAGTAATTAGTGAAGCCCAAGAGATGAGCAGCACGGTGAGGGAAGCTTTGCATACCTGCAAGGGAATAATGCTTTTATTTGGGGGGCCTTGCTGCCAGAGGATTGCATCCAAATTCAACAAAAGCCAGGGTTTATTCATACAGAATTGGAACAATCCGAACCAGAGGGTGGGGATCCGTTTCTAATCCCCTTGCCCATCCATATAATAATATAAGATTTAGCTAAAGCAACCTATTAGAATAGACAATAGCCACATATTTCCAGTGGCTGATTTTCTGAATGCTCAATCCCGGTTTAACTTCCAAAATCCAGTACAGAGCAAATTAAGAGTCTTCACTGAACCTCTTTCTTCTAGTAGATTTTTAAAAAAATAATTATTCTAATTAATTCACAAAGTAAATTCGACTCAGACCCTTAATCTGTTAAGACATTACTGAATTACTCCCGGAAGCCTAGTCCCTCACACAGGCTCATTGTAAGCACCTCAGACTCTCATATAATAGACCAAGTGATGACACTTTACCTGAATAAATCCCTAAGTACCAGTTAAGAGACAACGCCTCAGTTACATTTCCTTGTCCATTTACAGTGACATTCCCAGCGCTCTGTTGATTTGCCCTATGGAACAAGGCAGGAAAAATATTAAACTACAGATGGAATTTAGATAAATACCAAAACAAACAAAATCAAAAACAAAAAAACCCACTTATCCTCAACTTGGGAGACATGTTCTATGCTGGAAGATGACTCCCAGCTCACAGGGTCCTGTGGGTGCCTGTCTACCTTATAAAAATTCAATTTGAATCATGACTTTGAGGTCTCAGAATTGTCTGTGAAGACCCTGCTGAGGATCTGACATAGGAGAGACCGGGGGAGGGTCATGGTCCCCCAGCAAGAACTTTCTTTTTCTTCAGGGAAACTAAGTGAGGTCTCGGGGGGGGGGGGGGGGGGGGGACCATTTTTTTTTTTAACGAACAACTAAGCAAGGTATTTAACGTAGAAGACCCCGAAGATCAAAGAAAGTAAATGGAGGGATAAGCCTTTTTAACAGAATGAACTAAGTAGTTATGTGGCAAAGGTTGGGTTAATTAAAAATAAACAATATTTTTTTTTTGAAGCAGATTATCAATCAGAAACATTGTAAATAAATCATCAAAAAAAAGACAGGAGACATTATTTTGTCTTTTTATCTTCTTTCTCTAATCACCATAATTATTACATGACGACTGTCACAGTAGTGCCTGCCTGCTAAGCAACATTTTATCATAGATAAAATTTATATGGTATCATTTAAGTGAGTTATGTATCGGCGATATGTCTCTGTGAATATTTACCCTGTATATGAGAAAAACAAAATATATAGAACAGAGAGGAATGCAAAGGATGTGAGGTGGATGTCTCAGCA
>NW_005871112.1:1347181-1355615 GCF_000147115.1 Myotis lucifugus | reverse complement strand
CCACCCCCGCTGCTTCTGCGGGGGAAGGGGAGGCTTCACCTCGAATTTTATAGCACCTCTGACCAGACCAGAAATAACTCACCAGTATGACAGCCACCAGTCCTGAAGAACATAGGAAAGCTAGGGAGGGAAACAAACAAACACAACGATCAAACACGAGCATGGCTTTTCAGCTCAAAAACTGTCACTCACTAAAATGAGTAATGGAAAGGCCCCAGAAAACAGGGAGAGTCCTTCAAGCTCAGGTCACGGTTGTGCCAAACCCCACATCCCGGAGAGCAACAGGTCAAGTAAGTGCACAGTACATTTTTAAATCTTTAAAAGGCATCCCGTTTTCCCCCCCGAGAAGTTCCTTGTGATGGACATGCGACACCAGTAGGCATCACTTTTTCCGATCCCCACAAATAGTACGTTTCAATGCAAATCCAAGTGAACTGCAAAATACAGGAATGTAGTATGAACAGATACAGTAAAAATATAAATGTTACTGTAGATATCAAGCTGAGGGCACCAAAAAACAAATGTCCCTAAGTACCTGAGCCACAATGTTGACTAGAATGAGGAGAATGATGGTGAACCAGTGAGCACCGGCTATGAAGTAATTCTTGTAGGCCTTAAGACCAATTTTTCCTTCAGAACGGCTCTCCTCGGTTACTGCAGCCTGTACATTCTCAGTCTGGGAAGGAAAAAGGCAGTGAGAGACAAAACTTTAAGTGATGCCCAAATTTCAAAAGTTCACTCCATTGGCAAAGCCGTGGGAAAACACGCACATCACATGTACTGGTAGAAGTATAAAATGGTACATCTCCTACAGAGAGAGAGGGCAAATGTGTATATGGTGTGGAAAGATCTAGCCACACCATATACACATTTGCCCTTGGACCCAGCCATCCCACTTCCTGGAATCTTTAGAAATAAGAAAGTATCATTTGCATGAGGTTATCATTGTTGTGTGTCTTTTTGCTTAATGCCATGATTTCCAGCACATGCACAACATACTGGATTCACATATAAATGCAGAAGCGAGTTCCAAAACAATATACAAAACTAGAGGCCTGGTGCATGGATTTTTGTACCGGTGGGGTCCTTCTGCCTGGCCTACAGGGACTGAACCGAAACCAGGTCTCTGACATCCCCCGAGGGGTCCCAGATTGCGAGAGGGTGGTTCTCGGGTGACACACCCCAGAATTGGGCTCCCTCCACTCTGGTTCCAGGTGCGTCACCTGAGAACTGCAGCTGCCAAGTCACTGCAGCTCGGCAGCTCCTGCATTGAGTCTGCCCCCTGGTGGTCAGTGCATGTCATAGCTACTGGTCAGACGGTCAGATGGTTGGCCAGTCACTTAGGTTTTTATATATATAGATGATAGGGAACCAATGTATCACTATTAGTGTCACTCAATAATGGAAACATGAAACACAGGAGTAGTTCAAAATATTGGCTAAATACAGTAAACTGAGTCAGAACATCGAGATGGAGTGATCAGAGTTTGAATAACAAGGGAGACTGTATGATCTGAATCAATTTGTTGTAAAGAGTGATTCCTGAGCTTCAAATGTGAGAGACTAATTCGAATACTGAATCATCCGAGTCCTGGATTTGGATGATAGGGTTCACATATCGAAGAATACAGTGCATATTTTTAAGGAAGATCTAGTGCAGTTCTGCAATTCTGTCTGGAGGACTTAGATTATAGATTCACATGATCTCACTCACATGTGGAATCTAATAAGCAAAATAAACTGATGAACAAAATAGATCCAGAGATACAGAAGCATGGAACAGACTGTCAAATCTCAGAGGGAAGACAGGGGAGGGTGTGTGGGTGGGAAGAGATCAACCAAAGAACTTGTATGCATATATGCATAACTAATGGACAATAGGGTGGTGAAGGCCTGGTGTGGGGGTGGGCTAACAGGAGGGGGAAAAAGGGACATATTTAATACTTTCAACAATAAAGATTTTTTTTTTAATCAATGCAACAGAAAAAAAAGAAAAAATAAGTAAAAGTAGCTGATTTTATGAGGGCCAAGGCAGGTCACGGTCTGAGGGGGTCTCCAAATTAAGACTCTGATTGCAAGAAAGAAGCCTGGGGCCACCAGAGCAAGTAGGATTAACCTGTGATAAACTCAAGAGTGCTAACATCAATCACTGTGAGCCACACACACCTAGGAAGTGATCGCCGTACATCCACTACTGATGTCCACAATCTCCTCCGGCCCATACCCAAAGGAGAACCCCAATCGGGCGTGCTCCCTTTGTTCTGTTTTAATTCTACAAAGCCCGTGGATTAAGGCTTTGGAACCTCAGGATCTACTCTGGGACAAATGAAAATGTCACGGGCAGAGCAGAATGAAGGTCCATGAGACCACTAAGGGCAGACAGAGCCAGGGCACGTTGCATGACGAGATACTCACAGCTTGGCTCTCTGGGGCACCATCTTTCAACGAGGGTCTAGATGACTGTTGAGACCAAATTGAAGACTCTGAGAAGGTCCGATGCCTCAGTGTGGGACTTCCTGAAATGGAAGCTTGTTCCGCCTCCTCATTTTCCTTCTTTAAAAGGGAACCAAAATCTACCCCAGATTTCAGGAACTCGGTGTAAGTCCCCTTTTGCACCATTTTACCCTAAAATAAGAATAAAGAATTTGAGATAAATCTATTTGCACATTTGATAATAATAATCCAATGTAATAACTACTCAAGAAATGTTAATTGTTCTTAAATTATGATTTTTGTAAGAAAATTATCATTCAGTCTGGAATTCTGGTTAACAAATCTAATTTAACTCAACACGGAATTGAGCATTCTCTGCTAAACCCTGTGTTAGGTGCTAGGCGATATGAAGGAAATGGGGAATCGTGTGTTAAAAGTGGTATCACTGACATAACTACCATGGCCATTTAAGGAAGCCAAAAGTATGGATGTTGGTGGGAACATCAGAAATCTTTTTAGACAACGTGGAAATTGAGATAAGTCTCATGTAACAAGCAGACTTGAAAAGAACACAGTCAATAGGGAGGATATTCCAGGAAAAAAACAACAACTTAAAATTGATGCACAAGCGCTCCTACATAGGTAAAAGTCACTCATCAAATCACTGCAGACCACAGTCACAGTGCCTGCCATGTGCCCTGCTGGTTCGAGACCTGTGGGGACTAGCCCTGGACACAACCCATGAGCTGCATCTTCATGGTCTTTACTCTAAAATTGCCCCCCGAAACTCAGGAAGTTCAATATTCCATGTGTTAAAATAATTAAACACACAGTCCAGTAGACTGGGATGGCCCTAATGCCTCAGTAGCCTCTGCAAGGAACCCAAAACCTACCCCAGGATCGATGCACTCAAATTGGAGAAAACAAAACTGAGGAACAAGCACAAGCAGCCAACTAGGCTTTCCCCAGTCAGTCAACCGCTCAAGTTACAGCCAATCAAATAATATTTTTGAACACTTGTGACACTTCATTATATAGTTTCCTGTCCTTACAAAGTTATATAAAAAATATGCAGATGTTTTCACTATTTTCTCACCCTGTGGAATAAGACTCAGCTGACTTACTCAGCAGTAAACAAATGTTGGGCAAAATCCCAGGATGCAAAACAAATCAAAGGTCAGCCCTGGTTAAGGCAGATCAGAAGGAAAAAGGCCCAGTCCTCCTGGTGTCCCCCTCATTCCATCCCCCACAAGGTGGGCCACCAAGAAAAACCCAGTGAAGCCTTGGGAAACCATCTGATACTGCAGCATTAGGAAATTATTCATGATATAGTGCTGTGTCCTGTTCCACTTGCGAGGCAAAATGCATACACCTCACTTAATGAAATTACCACTTTCTACTTAGCACCTGTGAGATGCACAGGGAAACAGCTGGTGGTATAGACACGGCAATTTTACTATGCAGCCAAGCACTGACAACTCCAACAGGGGATGGTGAGGGGTGGGGGGCAGGCAACCCCTGTGCTGTGAGAGAGGGACCAAGTGAACAGTAAGGATGAACCCAACTCATCCAGGGTGCTCACCAGTGGACAAATGTTTAGATAGTACTAATGTCGGGGGTGATGTCCTCAAAGGAAGCAATAAGTGTACCCCCAAAACACCTGGGGACTAGCTTAACAGGCTATTCTCATGCCCTGATTCTGTACTCACAATACTGCCGACACTGGGGTTATGTACCATAGTAGTTTCACCCCTCTGCCCATGAACTTAATGGTTCTCAACTTGGAGAAATCTGAGCTCCTTATCCCTGGAGGAGTGGCGAAGAGTCAACACAGGGAACTGCCTTTTTATATTCGTCCTTAGGAAAGAAATTCCAAGGCCTGTTCGAACAGAACAGACGAGGGTTAACAATGGAGGTGCTGAGGCACGAATACCAGCAAGCCAAGGAGTGATGTGCTGACCACTAAGACCTAAAAATTCTCACTAACCTCCAGCCCACCAAGCATGCTAGCTGTTTGGGGGCCACCATTCATCCCACAACAGATACGTTCAAGTCCTACACATGACACCTGTGTATGTGACCTCATTTGGAAATAGGGTCTTTGTAGATGTAATCAAGTGAACGTGAGGTCGTATTGGAGTAGGGTGGGCCCTAAATGACTGATGTCCTTATAAAGGGAAAGAGAAGAGACTCAGACAGACACAGGGACAACACCGCGTGACAACGGAGGCAGAGACTGATTTCGTTGTGGTGGCTCTAGAACAGGGGTGGGCAAACTTTTTGACTCGAGGGCCACAATGGGTTCTTAAACTGGACCGGAGGGCCGGAACAAAAGCATGGATGGAGTGTTTGTGTGAACTAACCTGCCAGCATCTTGACCGTGAGCTGTAGCCTCCAGGACGGTGAGATTAAATTTGTTTTAAGCTACCCAGCTTGTGATATTTTGCCCACGGCTGCTCTAGAAACTAATACAACACTAGACTAAGGGCATCCTTCCGTCTTCTGAACTTTACTGAGACTTCTCATCGTTTCTGCTGGCGCCTCTCCAGTGAACATCAGAGGGATCTTCTACAGTCACGCCTCAGACCACACACTCCTCTGCTCTGGACTCACTCAGCCCATCTCCCTGCTCACTTGGCCTCAGCCACACCAGCCTTCCTGCTTGTTCCTCCTAGATCAGTTCCTTCCTCAGCAGCCTGCCACTGGACCCCTTGCCCAGATGCCCTGCCCCTAGTGACTACCTGGTCAGCACCTTCATGGCACTCCGGTCCCTTGAGACACCCCCTCCTTGGGGAGGCAGCATTGACATACCCACCATCACTTTCGTCACATTTATCTATTCCCAGAAGGTTGGAAGTCCCATGATGGCAGGGACTTACTTGTCTGACAGTTTCATGGGTTCCCACATGTATCAGGCATGCAGAAAATCCTGTGCAGTGAGACTAGCAACCAACTATACCAGGAGCATGGGTGTCTCAAACCAGGGGGGGCTCGGCTACCCAACCACACTTCTGTCATTAATAGAAGACAGTCTTTAGGGAATCTGCATATAACAATCAAATGGATATAAACATGTCTTCATATCTCTGATTTCCAAAGAACATACTTCAACTTAAATCGTGGAAGAGGAAAACAAAACGTTCTAAATGAAATAGCATCATAACCCTAAAACAGTTATAATTTTTTTTTTTTTACTTTTCTATTGATTTCAGAGAGGAAGTGAGAGGGAGGGATAGAGCTCACAAACCTGGGCATAGTGCCCTGAGCAGGAATTGAACCGGGGACCCTGGTCGAAGCTCAACCTCTGAACCACACCAGCCGGGCTAAACAGTTACAATTCAGTAAGAGAGGCAGCAATGTTTAGACTTTAGGGAATATGGCTTAGGATGTAATAGTGACATTTCTGCGTGTCTTGGGATTCATCCTCAAAGGCTGGACAGAAGCTCTGAGAAGAAAGGGATGGAAAAGTGAGGAGGAAGAGCGAGTTTACCAGAACCATAAGGACAGTGACCTACTGGGAGGCCCTGCCTTCAACACGCCTGAGAGCTAGCAAGCTCTCAGACTTCTAGAAATTACTTACATCTTTCAATATCAGAATCTGACTTGCAGCTTTTAGGTACTGCAACTGGTGAGTCACTAAGATTGTGATCTTCTCATGCAAGGTTTGACAAATACACCTACAAATGCAAGAGGTACAGTATGCAAAAACACATTAATGGGTATTCCAAATTGAAAAGCATACATTCTGAAAACATAAGGGGACAAAGACAACACAGTAGTCAAAGATCTGCGGTTTAAATACAAATACAAATCAATGAAACCAACTGGGTCCTCAAATTCACCAGCAGCAAACTTGAGTCTAGCGCCACAAAGAAATTCTAAAAAGCAGTCCAGTGCAGGAGGGTAGCTAATGCTAAATGTTGTTAATTTTTTCCCACCTAAAACTCAGATTAACAATTTATGTATTTCATGCTGAAAAACAATTGAGCAATACCAGGATTCCAAAACCTGAACTGAAATACTCATTATTTTCTCCCTGTGTAGGGCTAGGAGAAAGAGGGAGCTGTGTCATATAAGAATGTGAACATTTCTCTTAGACGGCTTCCTGGGTGAGTGTTTATGATTTATGGTGTACATATTAAGCAAATGAAAGAAGTCTTAGATTCTCGGTAACCTTGGCCAGAGTGCATGTATTAGAAACTTCTTCCTAAATAATATTAGAGAGAAAAATAAATGCTAGTTGCAGCCTCGGTGGGTCCCTACAATATTCCCAGTCCCATCTGGGAGGCACATCTAGGACTGAAAACCTGCCGAATATGAAAATGAAAGAACAGAACTCAAATGGCCCAAATCACAGCGAAAATTACCCTGTGGCTCAAAGGACACGTCGATTCTTTTATGAAGAGCCATCTCAGTATTCAACGTTGGAGTTGCTGTTTTTACAATAACCCCTCAAAGTGCTCCTACATTTAAATGCAGACCCCTTGGAACTCAGACCCAGCTGCATCCTACAATGGTCTACAACCCCACCAGGTAAGCAAGTAGGGGGTAAGCAAGTAGTGACCACAGGCAGGGCTCTGGGCACACACTTTGGTTGCCTGAGTCACACACTGAGCAAATCTCAGGAACATGGCCACAATTCAACCTGCTGGACTAGGTCAGATCAAGAGTTTTGGAGGCACACGGAATGCAAAGAACCTTGATTGCCATTTCAGACCTGAAGCAGGAAAGCTGAACTGAGCAGGCATCCGTGTGGGAGATCTGATTAGGACAGACCCGAAGAACTCATGATGCAGGAGGTGGGGGTCTGGTGTACGGGACTTTCTAATACACAACAGGGGCTGTGACTACAAACAGATTCGATTGATATCATTTAACCTAAGGGTCCCCCTAACCTTCTGTATGTGACAGAATCCACTTAATGTTTACAACATATAGTTGTAAAACTCACAAACCTTAATAACCTTGGGTATATAGTCATGACTGAAGTAAACTGTTAGAGGCAAGTAAAAGTGTAATTCATTCACTTTTCATACAAAACCCTTCACATTACTAAGCTTCAACACAACCGCCATCTTTCATAGCGTATTGTTCAATCCAATTTTCTAACTCATTGAGAACATTCTGCAGCTGCTGCTGAGTGATTTTCTAAATTGCATTCGTGCTCCCTGCCCTAAGTTTCCCTAAAGAACGTGGTTCTGATTAGCAAACAACAATTTTAACAAGCTTGCTTCTATCAAGAGTATATCCAAAGTCATTAAACCCAAGAAGTGTGAGAGGACTTTATAAATGCCTGTGTTTGCAGAACTTAGGAGAGCTCTTGTGATAAGCACACTGATACTTAACAGTTAAAACCCTCCTTCTGCCCAGCCAGCGTGGCTCAGTGGTTGAGCGCCGACCTATGAACCCGGAAGTCAGGGTTCGATTCCCGGTCAGGGCACTTGCCTGGGTTGTAGGCTCAATCCCCAATATGGGGCATGCAGGAGGCAGCCGATCAATGATTCTCTCTCAACATTGATGTTTCTCTCTCCTTCTTCTTTCCTCTCTGAAATCAATTTACATAAAATAAAATTTGCCGTTTTAATCATCACCGCCATCTATCTCGAGAACTTTTCACCACTCCAGTCACTAAGCACATTTTACAGACACACTGTGGTGTATAAATGTTAAGGACCAGCCGGCCCAGCAACACATGCTTAGTGGGTGACCTCAAATCCCAGTTCCTCGTGCCCAGGCCCAGAGCTGTCTCACACTGCTGACTCTGCTCGAATCTCTTTACTTCACTAACTAGGGCCTGTTTTGAACGAAATGTGTCATTTGCCCACCTCTACCCCCAAATTCTCACAGATGCCTTAACCCCCTGTAGCTAAGAATTTGGTGATAGGACCTATAAAGTAGTGATTAAGTTAAGATGAGGACGTGAGGGTGGGCCCTGATCCAGTATGACTGGTTTCTTTAGAAGAGCAGGTTAGGACATGAGAAGAGCGACCTTGGGGGTGCA
>NW_005871112.1:1300923-1332337 GCF_000147115.1 Myotis lucifugus | reverse complement strand
AACTTTCCCACGCAGCTTTGCAAAGGCAGGAGGATAATTAGCACGGCCATCCCAGCGAGACACGATATTCCTATCTCCATCCAGAGCAGGACAGTCACTGCGATGGCCTGCAGGGGGCCCGCCCACAGAAAGTGCAAGAACACGGTGACCTTGGAAAAAAGACAAAGCCTTTGTAGGACTATTTAAAAACAAAACCAGTGAAAGATACAGTATAGAAACAATCTGCTCTGAAGGAACAGTACAGATGAGAACCTAAACAGAAGTGATCACGCTGGGTTTTCAACCTGCTACGGCACAAAAAAGCTACCATTCTGGGACAACACAGGCACACCCAGGGACAACCTGACCAGAGGCATTGGAAGGAAGATCTCGGCTTTGTCTTCCCCACAGATGAGCTCAGGGCTTCCCCAAACTCTGACATACAATTCAGCCCCACCTCCTCTAGGCTCTCCATCACCCAGGAAGAGCCTATAGTAGGGTCCCTACCACATGCTCCAATAATTCCTTGTGTACTTATCTACCTAGTAGACTATGGCTTCTCTGGGGCAAAAAGTCTTAGTCATCCCTAAAACTGAGCAGGAACCCTAGTTCATTTTTGATAAATGAGTGGTTAAAAGAGAAGTGATCTAGCACAATACAGATCTGACCAGCAGCTATGATGTCCTGGATTATGGGATATATTCAACAGGTAAGTGGAAAACGAGAGTGTAGAGCAGGGGTCCTCAAACTTTTTAAACAGGGGGCCAGTTCACTGTCCCTCAGACCGCTGGAGGGCCGGACTATAGTTTAAAAAAAACTATGAAAAAATTCCTATGCACACTGCACATATCTTATTTTGAAGTAAAAAAACAAAACGGGAACAAATACAATATTTGTATTTGCATGTGGCCCGCGGCCGTAGTTTGAGGACCCCTGGTGTAGAGAGTTAGAGGAGAGTAGGCTGCTTCTGGCTAGGGACCACCATTTGCCATTACTTATTAAAGGCTTCGTACACAGCAGGCATGTGGACCTAGGGCACTACACAGGACACAGAGGTAAAAACAATCCCTACCCACCAGGAGTTCATCGGCAGCAGTCGCCAACCTTGCGGACCTTGCAGACCACCGGTTGAAAACCACTGGTCTAGAGGAGGAAAAAGACTCAGCCAATAACCCTAGCACAATGTGCTAAGAAACCCAGTAAGACTATTGGGTACATTTAACCAAGCTGGGCAAGAACACTGCTGTCTGCCTATTTACAATTGAATTACAAAATTTTCATCTATAGGACAGTACATATTACATCTAAGATGCACATCAAAAAAAAAAAAAGAGAGAGAGAGAGAGAGAGAGAGAAAGAAAGTTGAATTATTTATTTATTTATTAAAAGTCTCATGTCCAGAACAGAATCCTGGCCCGTGGTGAACGAGATAGGAAGGTTGGGAAATGAAACAGGACCACTCAGGGGCAGCTTACCTGATCAAACTTATTCACGTCATTAGACAGCAGATTGACGATCTGGCCAACAGTGGTCTTGCCCATGGCCGTGTGATTAAGGCGAAGCGCCTGAAAATAGGAGAGGGAAAGAGAATTATAATCCCACAGTGATACCAAGACACACTTAGAAAGCAGCAAAACGGAGAGCATTTTCGTTGGGTCTTGTCTGGTGTGTCAAGACAAGCAGGATGACCCACCACAGCAGGGCTGTAGGGACCAGGGTTTAGCCTTTTACTCCTCCATTTTGTGGCAGCCACAGCCCACAAGGACAGCAAAGGCAGGAGTAGGAGGTAGAGTTCCCCCCCACTTCATTTTTTTTATAAATGTGGACATGTCCAAAGTCTAAAAAACAATGAGTTTATACTTAGTAGCCAACTAAAGCAATTTTCAGCCAGCCTAGCTGGCGTGGCTCAATGGTTGAGTGTAAACCTATGAACCAGGAGGTCAAGGTTTGATTCCTGGTCACATGCCTCGGTTGCGGGCTCCATCCCCAGTGTGGGGGCGTGCAGGAGGCAGCCGATCAATAATTCTCATCATTGATGTTTCTCTCTCTCCCTCTTCCTTCCTCTTGATTGAAATCAATAAAAATGTTTTATGTTGCTTTTACAGTAATTTGCAGCCAAATCAGATGAGGGTAGACGCAACCTGCAGAAAAAATTTAGAGGACTTGGAATGTAAATCTGGAGTCAGTCTTTAATTCTGAGTGTGACACCCTTTAAACACTTCAGGTCTTGGTTTCCTTATTCTGTGAATGGAAATAGCTCCTCAACCCGCCTAAATCACAGGTTTCCAAAGACTGAAATGACAAATATTTCTTGTCTAGAATGTGTAGGACACTAATGGGACAAGATATGTACAAGAACCTGAAATTCAAGTGTGAGCTGGCCAGGAAGAACAAGAGCACAGGGAAACAAGGAAGGTTTCAACTGAGTGACACTGGGTGGAAGGAGGGAGGTGGACCTTGGACGATAAAGAGAAACAGCTATGTGGAGAGAAGAGAAGGGCATTGTGGGTGAAGGGAACAGCATGCGTAGAAGTCAGGGAAAGGAAAATGTGAAGGCTGCTGAGTGAAGAACACCCAAAATCTGGTTTGAAAGGTGGGTTGGGAAACAGCTAGAGTTGGAAAGGCAAGATGAAACAGTGAAATGTACATTAGAGCGAGAAACTCAACTTTAGGAAGATTAAAATGTGGAAGTGATTGGCCAGGAGATATTTATGAGAAGTGAAAATTCTCCAGGCAAGACGTAATGAGACAATGCACTAGGATTGTGTGTATGGAAAGAAAGGACCAGACATAATGAGAACAATTAGAAAAGTAAAAATGCTATGCAAATACAAGTGAATCAGTCACAAAATATAAAGAAAAGAAGAAGGGAGGGAGAAATAGAACTTATTTACTGAAAGCTACCTTCAAACTATTTTTAAAGCCAATTTTACATATAAATGCATGTTCACCTCTCATGCAAAAAAATACATTACATATTTTAAAAGAGTAGATCATAGGTTCGATTCTCGGTCAGTGCACACGCCCAGGCTGTGGGCTTGATCCCCAGTAGGGGACATGCAAGAAGCAGCCAACCAATTATTCTCTCTCATCATTGATGTTTCTATCTCTCTCACCCTCTTCCTTCCTCTCTGATATACATATATATATTTGTTCTTATTAATCCTCACCCAAGGATATTTTCCCATTGATTGTTAGTGAAAGTGGAAGAGAGAGGGAAAGACAGAGATGTGAGAGAAACACATCGTTTGGTTGCCTCCTAAACAATCCCTGACCAGGGCCTGGGCCAGGGAGGAGCCTATAACCAATGTACTTGCCCTTGACCTAAATCGAACCCAGGAACCTTTAGTCCGCAGGCCTACGCTCTATCCACTGAGCCAAATTGGCTAGGGCAATAAAAATATATTTAAAAGAAACAGTGGTGCCGAAACCGGTTTGGCTCAGTGGATAGAGCATCGGCCTGCGGACTGAAGGGTCCCAGGTTCGATTCCGGTCAAGGGCATGTACCTGGGTTGCGGGCACATCCCCAGTAGGAGATGTGCAGGAGGCAGCTGATCGATGTTTCTCTCTCATCGATGTTTCTAACTCTCTATCTCTCTCCCTTCCTCTCTGTGAAAAATCAATAAAATATATTTAAAAAATTAAAAAAAAAAAAAAAACAGTGGTGTGTCATTAATATTACTGAGGAAGATATAGCAAATAGCCACCAGGCTTCTGCTTCCAGCCATGAAAGAATAACTGCTACTGGACTTGTCCTCCATTATAAAGCTACAAAACTGGACAAAATACATGAAGCTGCTGTTTTCAGACACTGAACCACAGGCAGCACAGGACGGCGAGCCTTGAGAGGAGGGAAATACAAGAGCTGAGCCCTGGGACTAGCCTGGCTTTCTGCCCTGGGGGGAATGTTCTGCCTAAGTAGAACAGCAGTTTCACTGAGCTGAGGAGGAGGAGGTGGTGGCTGTTCCGACTGGCAGAATTATCTGGAATTTGCAGGCCAGAGTAGCAGATGGTAAGCCCCAAACATTTTCGTGAGGAATTTCCAAAGCTACTTCTCCAGGGCTTCACCACTGTCCATGCCCAGGGCAAAACCTCATGAGGCTTAGAGAGCAGCAGCTGTGGGGCTGAGCACTGATAGGAGACACCAGAGGTCATGCAGTGCCAGCAGACTCTGGAGGTTCTGCCCAACCAGAATAAAGAGGTCTTCATAAGCACCTCAGACACTCTGCTTGGACACCAAGAAAGCCATGCCTTGGTAATAAAGATCACCTTCTGCCAACGGCCATTTGGATATTTATAACATCATTCAAAGGCCATACAAAATTATCAACTTAAAAATTAGCCTGCTATATTTGGTCAAACATTTAATTAACTCACCCCTAATGCCTTGGCAGGGCCAGACCAAGTGATTTTGCAGGCCTCATATTCCCCACCCCTGCTCTAGACTAAGAGCCATGTGCCACTAAATTCAAAGTGGAAATGTCTATCGAACAGGACCAATTCTGCCAGAAATTCCCTCTCAGAACAAATATCAGTACCCTTTAATAGAGACTCCCTATAATGTATCCCTCATTAACATCCAACACAGTAAAACAATTATTAGACATCCAAAGAAAATGTGACCCATAATCAAGAGGAAAAAATACAGGCAATAGAAGTAGACCCTGAGATGATCCAGGAAACCTATATAATAAAAGGCTAATATGCAAATCAACCGATCGGCGGAACGACCGGTCACTATGACGCGCACTGACCACCAGGGGGCAACGCTCAATGCAGGAGCTGCCTCCTGATAGTCTGTGAGCTCCCACAGGGGGAGCACCGCTCAGCCAGAAGCCAGGCTCATGGCTGGCGAGCGCACCTGCAGTGGCGGGAGCCTCTCCCAACTCCACAGCAGCATTAAGGATGACTGACTGCCAGCTTAAGATCCCCCAAGGGCTCCTCAACTGCGAGAGGGCGCAGGCTGGGCTGAGGGAGCCCCCCTGAGTGCATGAATTTCATGCACCGGGCCTGAAGTTAGTAGATAAGAATTATAAAACAACTACAGTAAGTCCTCACTTAATGTCATCCATAGGTTCTGTGACTATGAAAAGCACCATGTAATTAAAACAATTTTACCACTGACATAAGTAAACCAGAAATAAATTCCTATGTTATAAAGAAATGACACTGAATGAAACAACCTTATTTGAGTAACTGTTTGCTATATTGTAAATATGCTCAAGGAGTTAAAGGAAAATATGGTTATAACAAGTAAATAAATAGATGAGTAATCCAGGAAAGATGTGAACACTATCAAAAAGAACCAAATGTAAATCTAGAATCAAAGATACAATATGGGAAACTCACTAGATAACTTTAATTGCAGAAAATATCTGTTGTTCTGTTCTAATTTATTAACCCTTTTTCCATAGCTGACAATCTGAAGAACAAAGAGGGGGAAAAAAGAAAGAGAGAGAGAGAGAGAGAGAGAGAGAAGATTGAAGAAATAAAGCCTGAGAGTTCAACAAGACCATATCAAGTAATGAGGCACACGTGTGATTGGAAATCTGGAAGAAGACAACATACACACACATATATAAATTTACATATCTAGGAATCTTAGCAAACCCCAAAAAGGATCAAAACAAAGAGACCTATGTCTAGGCACATCATAATCAAATGGTTAAAAACCAAAAAGTAAAAAAAAGTCTTGAAATCAGCACAAGAAAAGTGAGACAGTACCTGGCAGGTGTGGCTCAGTGGCTGAGCATGGACCTATGAACAGGAAGAAATCTAGTGTATCAAAAACCTTGAAATGTATATACTCTAAGATATCAAGGATGTCTGCATAGTTTTAGCTTTAATCATGTTCATTGCAGTGCTGTTTGTTATATGTAAAAACTGGAAAATAATCTAAATAATGAAATTTATAAAAATGTGAAAGCAATCTAAATATCTAATTATTGGCTATACTAGAATTTCTGTGGCCATTTTGAACAAAGCTGTGAACTGTGGAATGCAAACTCCATTGAAACAGGGTTCCATTTGTTGGTTCCTCCTGTGAGTGGATATGAAAATAGATCTGGAGTTGGGAAACTGTATAATCCAGGTCACATGTTCATTTTGTACAATTTTTAAAAAAATAAGTGCAAACAATAATTGTGGCTCATATGAAAAATAAACTGTTTCTCCTTCTTCAATTATTTAATCAGAAGTGATACACAAAACCCAGTACGAACACATAAATAACACCACCAAAGGAATGTGAAAAAAGTATGTTCTCTCCATAGAAGGCAGTTTTCCAGACTGGTGAGGTATATTGTCCCTTTAAGAATCCAATCTTCATTCAATAAAAATCCTCCCAAACCCTTTCCTAATGGTCCTTTCAAACAAAAGACACAAACTGTGGTTCACCATTTTCGTGATGCAGGTTCCTCATCACCTACATGACTGACCCAATGTCAAGGACCCTTAGTGTGTGTAGACGCTCCCCCCCCACAGGGTGCCCCAAATGCATGCTTTTGGATATTGCACATGTTAAATAGCCATTTTGTCCCTTGCAGTCAGGCTATCCCTTCGAACGGCTATCTCACCATGACCCACCCCTACCCTTTCTTCAGCCCATCTCACCATCGTTACATACCACTGCTTCTGAACTAGGATATGCTTCGTGATATTCTGAGAAAAAGTCAGAATAACTAGGCTCTGAGTAAGAGCCTAAAGGACTTTCAGAACAAAATGCAAGCATTTGTGTCCCCTATTTTGCATGTTTGGTTTACTTCCCGATTCCTGGCCCTAACCGGCCCTACCCCAGAGCTGTCTGTCAAATAAGGTGGTTTCCAGGTACACTGGGCAATACTGTAACAAGCAACCATGATGAGGATGTTTTGCTCACGTGAAGCAGAAAATCGCCTGTATTTTTCCAATATTGTTGCCCGGAGTTGCCTGGTAAGGCTGCCGCACCTACTTCCATGACCGTCACCGAAAGCCACTCATCTGTTTTTGAGGGGAGGGCCCAAGGACTGACTAATATCCTCTGTCCCTAAGAACATAATGGGAGGTAACTCCATAATGTTAATCAGTCCCCCTCTACAGTTCTACAGAAAAGAGATTCAAAGAAATTAAAAAAAACAACAATACAGAGTCCATACAAAATCCACCACCTGCTGTTCTCTATGACCTGACAGCTCCATTGCCCTTTTTAACTTTCTTGCCTGACTTTCCACTGTACAGAAAGCTCTCTGCAAGCTGTGACAGGCTTGGCATTTACCTCCTGGGAGTGCCATTAGCCTTCTTTTCACTCCACTGGCCACCTTTTAGCTTTATACCACTAGGACCTATTGAGGTCAAGAGGCCAGAAAGATGCGTACAGAGTTGACTAGTGAGCATCCAAGCCTGAGAGGATAATGTGGACCCCAAGAACCACTGGGGTTGGGGAGTTGGGGAAACTATGATACTTGCTTTGAAGTCAGATTCAGGACTTGGATTCCCCAGAGGGAGTTTCTCCACATTCTCTGACCTCATCACACCCCAAAGCCATGAGTCCTGAGGCTGGCTCCCCCATGCCCTGCGAACCGCCCCACAGCCCCTGAAGGATGAAGCAGAGCCTGACCAGGGCCCCTTCTAGAAACTGCTACACAGAATGTGCCGCAGTTTGCTGGTGACCACGCCACATGTACAACACTACTCTCCACTGGAGGGGGCCTCACGTGTCCCAGATCCTTGGGAACATTTCAGAAAATCTAATGAATGAACTGAAACCAGGTGCCTTAATGAGAAGAGATAGTCAATATATGTTCTTTCAGAAAAATGACTACAATTTAATGAATATAGTCTGCCAATACCTATGCAAAGAATATGTAAGGCAATTTCACAGTAGTATATTCAAAATGATTCACATCCCCAGATAATGAAAGACCCCTCACACCCAGACCCATCACCTATCTGACTGGTTTACCAAAGACGGGAAAAGAGAAAAATGAGCAACACAGAACAGTAAAAATGTGAGCATGAAAGGCCCGTGAGAAGGAGAGAAAAGAAATGAAGCATGCCCCCAACAGAAGGGTAAGAAAAACAAACTTCTATCAACTTTAAAAATATATATATTTGATCATGTTTTTGTTTTCTGTTTCTAAGTAAAACATTATAAAAAACAAAAAGTGCTTACAATCTGTCATCTAAAATGTGGCTTGCTTAGTCATAAAAATTTGTATGTGAGGCCATATGCTGGTCTATTATAGCATCTGTGCTTAAACCTATTTTGTCTATAAGGAAGTTTCTAATTATTTTGCTAATGATATGTTTCCCTTCACACCAGTAGTACAAAAGGGAACCAATATGCCCTCTACAAACTCACTCACTGCACATAATTTTACTGAGAATTAGTCAAAATAAGGTATTTTACAAATATAATTTTCCTCATTCCTAAGGTCTTATATATATCCAAATACTAAACATGATGGGGTTGGGAATGCAGCAAACCTAAAGTAATGCGTTGCATTATTCATTGCCTTTTAAACATCATCTCTGAAGATTTCAGAAAATAAAGATATCTGTGCAGAAGAAAAAAAAATGACAAAGGTAAGGGGATGCTATCTGAATAATGATTTATTTACAACATATATTTTTAGAACCAACCTTACCAAAAGCAGCAATGTCTTCGTGTCTACCATCAGTATGTATAAAGAAATTAGGAGAAAAGTACACAAAACAATGAGGAAAACTCCTTCCTATAAAGTGACCTGTCACATTCTTTACCAAATCCCAGTCTTCTAAATCAAGCAGACCCAAAAGCAGCTAGTTCCCAACAGCTGTTAAGAACAAAGAAACTGCCCTGACCGGTTTGGCTCAGTGGATAGAGCATCGGCCTGCGGACTCAAGGGTCCCAGGTTCAATTCTGGTCAAGGGCATGTACCTTGGTTGCGGTCACATCCCCAGTAGGGGGCGTACCGGAGGCAGCTGATCGCTGTTTCTCCCTTATTGATGTTTCTAACTCTATCCCTCTCCCTTCCTCTCTGTAAAAAAATCAATAAAATGTTTAAAAAAAAAAAAAAAAAGAACAAAGAAACTGTAGACAAATGGGTCCCAGGGAGAGTAGATGAGGACTTGAAAACATAACCAAGACAGAGCAGCTGGCTCAGAGCAGGGAGCCAGAGAGGGTCAAGTCCTCTTCAAAATGCCTTCCTTTTTCTCCTTTACTAACTAAAAGTTCATCACCACAGTTGGGGGTCAGGGTGAAAGATGACTTCTTCAATGGCCTACACCTATTCCAAAAATTTAATTAACCTTGAGGTCATTAAGCTGAGTGAAATGCGCCAGTCACCCAAAGACAAATTCTGTGTGATTCCACTCATATGTGGTACCTAGAATGGGCAAATTCAGAGACAGGAAGTAGAATGGAAGGTAGCAGGGGGAATGGGAAACTCTAGTTTAATGGACACAGTTTCAGTTTTAGAGAGAGTTCTGAAGATGGATGGTGGTGATGGTTACCCAATGATGAGAAAGGCCCATAATGCCACCTAAAATGGTCCATCAAAAATGGAAAATGGTGGGCCAATAATATGCCATGGGTATTTTACCCCAATTAAAAATTTCAAATGTGTTCATTTAAAAAAACAAAATGATTACCTTCGAATGCCTAAAAGAAAATAACTACCAACCAAAAATTCTAAACCTAGAGAAATATCTTAAAAGAATAAAAAAGAAATAAAAACTTTTAAACAAGAAAAAACAATTTAATTAAACTAATTAGAATTTTAAAAAACAAATATCAGCCATGTTTTAGCATAAATCCCAGGAAAAGGAATACAGATACTCAGGCTGCCCTTGCACTTGTCTGTTGTGCCCTTCCTGATTCTAAAGTGTGCTTCCTCAGGTGTCCTGACCATAAGAATCCCAAGGCACAGGTTAAATTTCCAGGCCTCTTCCTTAGAAATTCTGAGGAGCAGGTCTGGGATTAGACCCAGATTCTGGGTTGTATTTTTGTTGTTGTTAACACTCACTGTTACGGCCAAAGGTGATCCTGAGTGGGGGGGTGAAAGGATTGAGAAAAGACAGACAAGAGAATGAAACGCTGGGTCTCGGTGGGACGCTGCTCCCTGATGAGGAGACAGCACCAGCACCCACAAGCCGTGTCTTTATTTTATAGCAGATGCCACGAGGCAAAGTAGGGGTGTGATCAAGTTGTTGACAGCATTCTTGTGAGTTTCAACCCTACTCAACTACATGCACCTGAACTCTAGCACAAAGCACATGGGGCCACGTGTTCGGACCATAGGTTCAAGCTTACAACCATAGCTGTTGGCTATAATTGTGCTGGGACTTGCACATGGCAGTGAGAGGACCCTGTCCTTTCATTAGTCCGAGGCTTGAACCTGGCCAAAACACTGTAGCCGCGCCCCATATATCCCCCTTTATTTTTGTTTTTAAACACGCCCATTTACATTATCCAAAAAACTCTAAAATTATTCAGCATCATCAAAACAGACTTCTGGCTATTAACAAAACTATAGACACAGCAATGTTAACAAGAGAACAAAATTCTGGCTAATAAAGCAATAACAATGCAAAACCAAACTACAAACATGCCAACGTTTTCAGGATATCTTACTCAAAGTCCTTAGACTTAGCTCCGCAAGATTTTACAGAAAACTGACAGTTCACCAACGCTAGCATAGCTTCCACTTGCTTCTCTAACCTCTGCTTGGCCTCAATCGCCATCTTCTTCAGCTGACTCCATATTGATACCTCGTCACTTGCGTATTAAAATGCTGCCGATGCAAAGATGTCGTTGATGCAAAACCAGTCCCCTGGATCAGGCTGTTTGGACGGTTGACCTCGGCACTGAGTCCGCACCAGTCCCAGTCAAATCAGCCCCGTCCTCGCCGGTGGAAGTGTGGTCCCTTCTCAGCTTCTTTCTTTAGCTGCTGCTGCATGGAAACCAGCAGCCCTCGGTCCTGCAGAGCTGGAGACTTCCCACTCTGAGTCTGGGGTCTCACACAGACCCAAAGTCCCAGGGAGCTATCAGGTCGCACAAGCAAAGATAACCAAATCCCAGAAACAATGCAACTACCGCAAGAGCTTACAATCTCGGTCCAAAACAAACGTTACAGTGGGGCCTTGACTTACGAGTTTAATTCGTTCCGAGACGGAGCTCGTTAACTCAAATTACTCAATGCAAAAAATCGGCCGAGAGACAGCTGGTATCTCAAAAAACTCGTTAGTCGGGACACTCGTAAGTCAAGGCTCCACTGTACTTCCTTAAACATCATCCACCACAGCCATCTTCTGCTTTACAGTGGCTTAAACAAAACCTAGGAGATTTCTACCTTATTTTGTACCTCCTAATTACTTATTTTCTAACCTCTACCACTTTCTATTGCTTATTTCTTTCTACCGCTTACTTTCTACTGCTTATTTTCTACCTCTAACTCTAACTATGAACTATAGGTAGGCGTGGCTGCCCTTGCCCAAACCTTTCCTGGGTTGCAACCCCTGCTTATTTCTACATTTCTACAACTTATTTCTACTTATTTTCTACTGCTACCGCTTATTTTCTACTTCTTATTTCTATATTCCTACAACTTATTTCCTACTCTCTATTTCTACGGCTTATTTTCTACTGCTTACTTTCTACAGCTTATTTCCTATTTCTACCGCTTATTTCTACCACTTATTTCTACTTATTTCTCTATTTCTACAGCTTATTTCTACCTTACCTATCTTTAGCTTAACAAAACCTAAGAGATTTCTTATTTTCTACCGCTTATTTCTACCGCTTTATTTATTTATTTTTAGGAATCCACTTCTTTTCATGCTTTTCTACCTCACCTCTTGTCTATTTTTTACTTATTCTCTCCTTAAGAATATTTTTAAAATGCTTCAATTAAGCACTGCCCCATGTTTTACACCGAGCTATTACCAAACCTCAGCTCCCTACCTTACTTTTGCTTTTAGCCTTACTTTCCGCTTTTAGCCTTACTTTCTGCTTTATTAGCCTTATTTTTTGCGTTTAGCCTTATTTTTAGTGATCCCCTTCCTGGGATCCTGAATTTCCCAAGTTTTACGCCGTGCTAATATTACCACACTTTGGCTCCCTACCTTATTTTTGTTTTTTGGCCTTCTTACTTTTGCTTTTTAAGCTTACTCTCTGCGCGTGCCTTGGAGCCTCCTTTCACCTGACACTTTTAAATTCCCCCGAACTCAGGCCTGTTCGGACGCCACTTGTTACGGCCAAACTTAGTCCCTGGTCAGGCGCCACTTGTTACGGCCAAAGTCCCTGGTCAGGCGCCACTTGGTACGGCCAAAGGTGATCCTGAGGGGGGCGGGGGAGGGGGGGGTGAAAGGATTGCGAAAAGACAGGCAAGAGAATAAAAGCTGGGTCTCGGTGGGATGCTGCTCCCTGAGGAGACAGCACCAGTGCCCACAAGCCGTGTCTTTATTTTATAGCAGATGCCACGAGGCAAAGTAGGGGCGTGATCACATTGTTGACAGCATTCTCGTGAGTTTCAACCCTACTCAACTACTTGCACCCGAACTCTATCACAAAGCACGTGGGGCCACGTGTTCGGACCATAGGTTCAAGCTTACAACCACAGCCGTTGGCTATGATTGTGCTGGGAGGGCCCTGCCCTCCAGCTGGGACTTAGATGTGGCAGTGAGAGGACCCTGTCCTTTCATTAGTCCGAGGCTTTAACCTGGCCAAAACACTGTAGCCGAGCCCCATAACTCACCTGAGGATATTGTTCCCATTGATTTTTAGGGGGTGGCCAGGGATTGAACCTGCAACCCAGTTATGTGCCCTTGATCGGAAACTGAACCCGAGACCCTTTGGTACAAGGGCCCATGCTCTAACCACTGAGCACACTGGCCAGAGCAGATGCTGGGTTTTTAATAAGCACAAAGAAGACTCATGACATAAAATCTGGTGAATCTCAGCCTAGAACAGCGGTTCTCAACCTGTGGGTCGAGACCCCTTTGGGGGTCGAACGACCCTTTCACAGGGGTCGCCTAAATACATCCTGCATATCAGATATTTACGATTCATCACAGTAGCAAAATTACACTTATGAAGTAGCAACGAAAATAATTTTATGGTTGGGGGTCACCACAACATGAGGGACTGTATTAAAGGGTCTCGGCATTAGGAAGGTTGAGAACCACTGGCCTAGAATATGCCCCTGCTCTTGATTTGTTTGGAAAGGGAGTTGAACAGGCAAGTCCTACAGCTAATACTACCACACCCAGTACTGTACACACAGCTCCCCACGGCAGGGCCCAGAAACATCCGGCAGATAAAAGCAGTGAAGCCACTCTGCTGTGAGTAATGGCTGTGTAACTGATAGAGGGCCAGCCCCCCACCCCACCCCTCACACACACCACCCTCTGTGATTAGCAACTACATAATTGGACAAAATTCTGCCTTCAGGCATCAGATAACAGGCAGTGCAAGACTGATCCTTGAGAGAAAGGACACTCACGAGGTGACCACCACCTTTGCCCTAGTTCTCTGCCAGGAGACCACTGTCCAACAGTGACAGCGGCTGGAGTCCACAAAGCACAGCAGCCCTGAGTGGAGGAGGCAGAGGGCAGCTGGCATCTTCGGCAAGGCCATCAAGCAGTAGAGGTTACAGAAAGGAAGGGTCTCCAAAGTCGTGTGTGTGTTGGGGGGGGCGGGAGGGGGGTCTGCTACAAGGCCTTAGCTGAGGAATGAGCTACAAAGGCCTAGGTCAAGACTGCCCAAGACTCACCAGACAGCTGGTGCTGCAGAATGGCAAGCAGAACACAGACACTGAAGGTTCAGCAGAGCTGGGACACTGGAGTTCTTGAACAGCCAGAGTGGCGAACCCTTATTAATACGTCACTAACAAGCCTGGCGTAAAGCTGAGACACCCCGAAAGACCATGTCAGAATTAAAGACCACTCTAAGGGACTGATTCTCACTGGGGTGATTGTGCCCCATCCCACCCCACCCCACATCTTTAGTCATCAATGAAGTAAAAATCAAAACCGTAATGAGATACTACTTTATGCCCTTATGAAAAATTAAAATGAACAACACTGACCATACCAAGTCTTGGTGAGGATCTAAAGCCACTGGAACCCATATGTTATTGGTAGGAACCTAATATAGTACCATCGCTTTGAAAATCATTTAGCAATTTCTCCTAAAGACACAGTTACCAGATGGCAGAACGCAATGGGCACTCATAACCCTCCAGCAGCAGCAATTTCCTCTTTGAAGAAAGCTAAACCAAACGGCTTCTCCCTTCCTTAACTTACGCGGGTATGTGGTTAAACAGACATGAGCACAGCAAGGATGATGGGCCAGGTACAGAAGGTCACCAGGGAGGAAAGTCCTTGGTGCCAGCAAAGGACAATCAGAGGGTGGGACATCGCCCCCAGTGTGACCTCTCCTACCTTACCACATCACTGGTCATGCGGTTTGGACCCCCTGACCTTTCCGCCCTAGAGATAACATCTAGGCATCTGTTGTATTTCAGCTCCAAGCCCAGAAAAACAGCAAAACCAGCCACAGCCACCTCAGGACCAGCTGCATTGATTGAAAACCCCCTGCCCTGGTGCCAGCCAATCAATCAGTGGAGACCACAACCCTGAAAGAACACACCTGGCAAACTACTGAATATTCTATTGCAGCGGTTCTCAACCTGTGGGTCGAGACCCCTTTGGCGGTCGAACGACCCTTTCACAGGGGTTGCCTAAGACCATCCTGCATATCAGATATTTACATTACAATTCATAACAGTAGCAACATTACAGTTATGAAGTAGCAACAAAAATAATTTTATGGTTGGGTCACAACATGAGGAACTGTACTTAAAGGGCCAGAAGGTTGAGAACCACTGCTCTATTGACATCTTCCCCTGGGTCCGCCCCTAAAATCTCCCTTAAAACCCTTAGTGGGGGAGAGACAGAGAGAGAGAAGCAACAATGTGAGAGGGACACATTGACTGGTTGCCTCCCACACGCCTGACCAGGTCAGGGAAGTGAGTGCAATCCGGGACCCGACACTAACCTGGGACCCGACATCTGCAGGCCGACACTAACCACTGAGCAACTGGCTAGGTGTGTTGCACCTGCACAGCCAAGGGTGAACCTGAGTCGGGGCGGTGAAGGATTTAGAAAAGACAGAAAAGAGAATAAAGCTGGGTGCTAGGTGGGACCCTGCCCTCTTTGATGGAAAAACAGCGCCACGGATTACAAGCCGTGTCTTTATTTTATAGCCAGATTCCACGAGGCAAAGTAAAGGCATGGTCAAGATGTTTACAACATTCTCGTGGGTTTCGATCCTACTCAATTACATGCGCCTGAACTCTATCAAGCCCACATCACTCAGGCACGTGGGGCCACGTGTTCGGACCATAGGTTCAAGCTTACAACTACAGCTGTTGGCTATAATTGTGCTGGGAGGGCTCTCCCCTCCAAGCTGGGACTTGCACGTGGCAACGAGCGGACTGTGCCCTCTCATTAGTCCGAGGCTTAAACCTGTCCAAACACTGTAGCCGCTCTCCACAGCTAGGGCCATGAGAGACTTTTTAAACTCAGGCTCCATTTATTGCAGAAGGCTGCAAACGTTGCTCAGAAGTGAGCAAGCTTAGTCTCTCCTTGCATCTGGAAGGGCTCCTTCTACTTCCTTCTCAGTCTGTGATAAAGGACCCCTGATATCTTGACACTGGGCTTAAAACAGAACTGAGCTAGAGAAATGCCTGGAAAGGAGAAATAAAAAGGTCAAGGGAAGACAGGTCTTAAGAGAAAGGACTAAAGGAAAGGGGAGAGTCCTTCACTCAGAAAGATGAAGGGTACCTAAAAATACGAAATCTAATTGGTGTGGGCACAAGGAGCATGCATTTGCCTCAAATTACAGAATTCTATAATGAGAGCTGCAGATGCCCCTCCACTTACCATGAGGTAGGTTATGTCCTAATAAATACACGGCAACTTTAAAATATTGTAAGTCAAAAAATGCATGTTTGCAATGTACCTAACCTATGGAACATCATAGCTTAGGCTAGCCTACCTCAAACATGCTCAGGACACTTACATGAGCCTACACATGGACGATCATCTTGAGGTTCTCACCAGAAGCAGGAGACGGAGACAGCCATTTAGTAGACATGACAGAATGAGAAAACACAAAACGCAATAACCAAAAAACACTGGCAACACAGCGCAGTGTAGAGTACTGGTTGTTTACTCTTGTGATCGGGTGGCTGGGCTGACTGGGAGCTGTGCTCACTGCCGCCGCCCAGCATCAGAGTATCATACCGCCTATCACTAGTCCAGGAAAAGATTAAAATTCAAAACTCAATATATGCTTTCTGCTTAATCCATGCAGCTCTCACGCCATCATAAAGCTGAAAAATCATAAAATCAAACCATCATAAATGGAGTACCATCTGTACCTCACTTAAAAAATTAAAAATACACTTACCTAAAGGGAGTAAAAATATTTCTCTAAATAGAACATTGGTCTATAGAAGTCACCCCCCCCCCTTGAGATGTATTGGGTAAATAAATATCAGTAGTCGATTCTCATTATTCATGACAGTTATGTTCTATACAGTCACTGTGAACACGATGAGTGATTATTAATTGCTCCGAGGGGAAATACAGGGTTAGGTTTCTGCCAGCCTTTGCTAACCGCATTTTCATCAACTGATCTATACATACATAACCTTGTTTCTGTTTAAAGACAACTTATTTAACATCTATTGTTGATTCATTAACACTGGACTTGTGGCCAAAAGCAGGATAACTCACACCCAAAACAAGCTTCTCTGACACAGGTATTTTCTCCATAAGGCACATCACCGTCTTCTGGTGCTGAGGAGTGCCAGACAGCACGGGAGCACTCTGCATGGGACCGTATTAGGCAGCAAAATCACCCCCCAAAAATGCAGAAAACAGGCACTAAGTCGACCGTGAAAATGACACCTGTGTTCAGTGCGAGAGCTGCAACAAGAAGACAGAGCGTCATCTTGTTCAACCACAGCTGGGAATAAGCCAGGATCGACTGTACACAAATTCTGGTCAGGCAGATCTACCACACAGAATAAAGGGAAACTAGGAAGTCTGCAGGGAACCGGCTCACCTTAGAAGTTGAAAATAAAGACAAATACTCTCCCACAAACTATACTTTATGTAACTCTTAAAAAATGAAGAGTCATGACCAGAGTTTAGGCAGAATAATAAGTTTGGCCAAACTGATTCAATTCTGCAAGGAAATCTGCACCACGAAGCAAGTGGCAGAGAGCAGTGTCGGTGACGGCTCTGCTTCACCTGGCATTCGGGAGCCACTGTGGGAACTGCTAGCGTTCTTCAATCTGCACACAAAGTCAGGAAACCTAAGAGCCAACTAGGCCAAAGACCTTAAGGAAAATCTCTGTACCGTATACATTTTATAATGCGAACAAATCTCTGTGAAATACCACAAGACCATCCTGATTCTTGAGACTGTCATCCTGCCTGCCCCAGGTCTAAAGACTTGTAACATTCAGGCTCACTTCCACCCAGTCCCAAGGCCAAGGTCAGGCTGGCAGACGGGGTGTCCCACTAGTGCAGCGGTTCTCAACCAACCTGTGGGTCGCGACCCCTTTGGCGGTCGAATGACCCTTTCACAGGGGTCGCCTAAGACCATCCAGCATATCAGATATTTACATTACGATTCATAACAGTAGCAACATTACAGTTATGAAGTAGCAATGAAAATAATTTTATGGTTGGGTCACAACATGAGGAACTGTATTTAAAGGGCCAGAGGTTGAGAACCATTTCACTAGTGGCACGGATGGAGATGGTCAGCTGTCTCCAATTCGGGCTCACCGTGCCTGAGCTACTGTCTTCCCCCAGCCCGGCCCCACCTCCTGTGCTCTAAGCCAGGGAAGGAGCCTGTTGAGACTTGAAGCTGGACATGTCTTCCTTCTTCTGTGTCCAGCCAAGAACAAAGACAGGAAGCAAGCCACTGCTCTCATTGCAGAGGTGACAGCAACCCATACTGGCAATATAACCAGTGACGTGCAGTAACTCTTTAAAATGATCAAGTACAATGTTCAAAACACTGTTGTGTGAGGGACTTGTGTTCTTAATGCCAATCTGTTTTAACATCCTGTGTCGCACAATCCCTTCATTTGGTAAAATGTTCTGGAAAATGCCCTAAAGATTTGAGGAACCTGAACAGAACACCATGAGCTGTTCAACAGACCAACTGGAACCACTGATCCAAACAAAATGTCATGCTTCATCAAAACTTCATTTGGTCCTCAACTTACACAGGAAAGTCAATGATCAAGTGTCAATGTAAAATGATATAGCCACTATGGAGGACAGTGTGGCCGTTCTTCAAAAAATCCAACATAATGATACCATATAGTCCAACAATTCCACGTCTGGGTATATACCCAAAAGAACTGAAAGCACAGACTTGAAAAGAGATCTGTATAACCATGTTCGCAGCAGCATTACTCACAATAGCCAAAAGGTGGCAACAACCCAAGTGTCCACGACAGATGAATGGATAAACAACATGTGGATCTGTATTTGTTCTTTAGTTTATGGGGGCGGGGGAGGAGGGGGCGCGTTAAGAGATCAACCAAAGGACTTGTATGCATGCATATAAGCATAACCAATGGACACAGACAGTAGGAAGGTGAGGGCTGTGCTGGGGGGAGGGAGCGGTCAGGGAGAGGTCAATGGGGGAAAAAGGAGACATATGTAATACTTTCAACAATAAAGAATTTAAATTTTAAAAAAAAAACGCCAATATGTGGTATGTACCTACTATGGACTGCTACTCGGCCTTAAAAAGGAGTTAAATTCTGACACATTCTACAACATGGATGAACCTTGAAGACATTGGGCTACATGACATGAGCCAGATACAAAATGACAATGTATGATTCTGCCTATATTAGGTACCTGGAAGAAGCAAATTCATACAGATAGGAAGTAGAATGCTGCTACCTGTGGAGAGAGGGGATGGGGAAGCTAGTGTTTAATGGGTAAAGAGTTTCAGTTTGGGAAGATAAAGTCCTAGAGATGAATAGTGGGAATGGCTGCACATCAACGTGAATGTCATCAATGCCATTAATAAAAATAAAAAATAAAAAGTTAAGCCCAAACCGGTTTGGCTCAGTGGAGAGAGCATCGGCCTGCGGACTCAAGGGTCCCAGATTCGATTCCGGTCAAGGGCATGTACCTTGGTTGCAGGTATATACCCAGTAGGGAGTGTGCAGGAGGCAGCTGATCGATGTTTCTCTCTCATCGATGTTTCTAACTCTCTATCACTCTCCCTTTCCTCTCTGTAAAAAATCAATAAAATATATTTAAAAAATAAATAAATAAAATAATAAATAAATAAAGTTAAAAACAGTCAATTTTACATTATGCATATTTTACCACAATAAAATCAATGATCAAGAGCCAAAAGTAATTTTACCAAAGCTGTGCAAAGGTAAATAAATGACAAGTCATTTTTATATATGATACATCCCAAAAAGTCATTCAATATTCAAAATGAGCTTAACAGCCATTCCATTTATAACAACCAACCTGATTTTCTCCACAGGTGGGAGATTAAGAGGTTGGATCTGAGCATAAACTGCAAATGTTCAGTGTTCAGAGCGGCACTGCAGTGTCAGCTTTTGCCGGAAGCCATCAGCCCTCCTGTGATAAAGTATCATTTCTTCACCTCAGCAGGATTCTAGATACAAGGCAGTGCCTGAGGAAATCTGTCTTTCCCACGTTTCTGGAATTTCAGGTTCCGTCTATGGTTTAACCCAAAGCAATGCTTGACTTTGTAAAGGGTCAATTCTTTAAGGCTAATCAAGTTGGCAAATTAATACCCATGGGAGATGTTTGCATGAGCTAATTAAGTCAGATTGGATTTCCCAAGGGCAATGTTCCAAAGCGTTAGTGAGAAAAGCAAGAAAAACAGGTGGACAGCAACTCACCTGAGCTGCAAAGAGCTTTGCTTGAACTGTCACCTCAAACCTGACTTCAGTGCTTACAGATTTCAGAGCAGAGTGCTAGTGAAATGTCTTGTTTATTTATGGGGGCTACACATGACCTGGAAATACAAAATCTAGCTAACTTAAAAATAAACCTGAGTATTCTCCTGAATGGCAGAAAGGAGTGCAACAGAATAACAAAGATGATGACGACGATGATGACGACGACGACAGTGACAATGGAGACCCCAAGTTGAGTGTACCAGCATTGCTACCACTTCTATGCCCTAGCTGGTTTGGCTCATTGGATAGAGTGTCAGCCTTCATACCAAAGGGTCCTGGGTTCGTTTCTGGTCAAGGGCATGTATCTTGGTTGCAGGCTCCTCCCCAGCCGGGCCCTGTTTGGGGTGCGTGCAGGAGGCAACCAAACAATGTGTTTCTCTCACATTGATGTTTCTCTCTGCCTTTCCCTCTCTCTTCCACTCTCCCCAAAAATCAATGGAAAAATATCCTCAGGTGAGGATGAAAAATAACAACAATCCATGTCACAGAAGAGGAAACCAGACTTACCCGTGGTAGCCTACCACAGACAATGAGATGCCAGGCCTCCGGGATTCACACAATTCCAAGGTGAATAAGATACAGCCCACAGGAAGATGTGGAGAAGACATCTTGCATTTTGCAAGAAAAGTGTTCACAAGATACAGAAGCTCAAGATAAGGAGCAACTAGGTAAAAGAAGCAATACTTATATTGCCCGGTTTTATCTTTCGATGAAGATTTCATTTTTTCAATAAACATTGTATATATTCAAGGTATACAACATGATGTTTTGATACACATATACATTGAGAAATGATTACTATAGTCAAACTAATTAGCATATCTATCACCTTACATAGTTATCTGTAGTGGGGCTGTGAGTACAGTTAAGATGAACTCTCTTACCAAATTTCAAATACTGTTAATTTGCGGGGAGGGGGTGTTTTTTAAAGCCGACAGATCAGGGCAAAAAAATACCCAGGATCAAGTTTATACAAAGCTCTTCAGCTCCTGACACTGGTGTATCTGTGGCAAGTCCTTTGTAAAGATACCTGAAATATTCACTCCTTTTATAAAAGTTAAGGCCAAGGTAAATAACGGGATATTTTCATGGCATTTCTCAATATAAAAAAACTGAACACATCAAATGGGGTCTTATCACTAAGACTGCTACCTTGCACACTAAAAGGGAATAAAGTACTATCTACACTAATAAAAGAGAAACATGGTAATTAGCGTACGACTGCTACCCTTCCCATTGGCTAATCAGCATATCCTTATGCAAATTAACTGTCAGCCAAGATGTCGGCCGGCAGCCATGCACTGAAGCGAACAAGGAAGCTTGCTTGCTCCAGTGACGGCGGACTCTAACGTTCCCAGCCTGAGTTGCCGGCCTCTCAGCTGCAACTCTAAGCAACTATGTACTATGTTGCAAATAAGAAGCTAAACAAAACCCCAGAAACCGGCTGTCAGTCAGCCAGGTTCAGCCAGCCGGACCGCAACATTGTATCAAATACAAAAACATTGTATCAAAAACAAAGGCCAGAAACCGGCTTTCAGCAGCCGAGGCCTCAGAGCTAAAGCTGGCCCAGAATAAAAAAAAAAAAAAGAAAAAAAGGAGCTGTTGGGAGCTTTAGTCACCCGCCAGCCGGAAAACGGCCCTCACCCAGACTGGCCAGGCACCCCAGTGGGGACCCCTACCCTGATCCAGGACACCCTTCAGGGCAAACCAGCCGGCCCCCACCCGTGCACCAGGCCTCTATTCTATATGGTAAAAGGGTAATATGCCTCCCAGCACCGGGATCAGCAGAGCCGCGAGGCCTCCCGGCACCGGGATTAGCGTGACAGGGGGCAGCGCCCAAACCCCCTGATCGCCCTGCGGCTCTGTGAGTGACAGGGGGTGGGGCCACAACCTCCCTATCCGCCCTGCTCTGTGCCTGATAGGAGGGAGCTCCCCAATCCCCTGATTGCCCTGCGGCTCTGTGTTTGACAGGGTGCAGCACACCAACCCCCTGATCTGCCCTGCTCTGTGTGTGACAGGGTGCGGCGCCCCAAACCCCCCCGCCCCCACGGGCCCTGCTCTGTGTGTGACAGGGTAGAGCCATAACCTCTCCATCGGCCCTGCCCTGAGTGTGACAGTGGCGGCGCCCAAACCCCCTGATCGGCCCTGCTCTGTGGGTGATAGAGGGTGGCGCCCCAACCCCCCTCCACGGGCCTTGCTCTGTGTGTGACAGGGTAGAGCCATAACCTCCCCATTGGCCCTGCCCTGAGTGTGACAGGGTGCAGCGCCCCAACCCCCTGATCCGCCCTACTCTGTGTGTGACAGGGGGCGGTGCCCCAACTCCCCTATCGGCCCTACTCTGTGAGTGACAGGGGGATCTCCTCAACCCCCTGATCGGCCCTGATCTGTGCGTGACAGGGGGGAGCTCCTCAACCCCCTGATCGGCCCTGCTCTGTGTGTGACAGGGTACGGGGCCCCAACCCCCCTGATGGGCCCTGCTCTGTGAGTGACAGGGGGCTGCGCCCCAACCCCCTTATCGGCCCTGCTCTGTGAGTGACAGGGGGCAGCGCCCCAACTCCCTAATCGGCCCTGCTCTGTGCGTGACAGGGGGTGGCGCCGCAACCCCCCAATCGGTCCTACCCTGAGCGTGACTGAGGGTGGCATCGCAACCTCCCGATCCGCCCTGCTCTGTGCATGACGGGGCAGTGCCCCAACTCCCCATCGGCCCTGCTCTGCGCCCCACCAGGGGCTGCACCTAGGGATTGGGCCTGCCCTCCGCCACCCAGGAGCAGGCCTAAGCCAGCAGGTCGTTATCTCCCTAGGGGTCCCAGACTGCTAGAGGGCACAGGCCGGGCTGGGGGACCCCCCTCCCCTCCCGAGTACACAAATTTTTGTGCACCGGGCCTCTAGTACATACTAATAACTTTACATAATAGTAACTTAATTGAAAAGCAACATAAAATAGATGAAACCATTTTTCTCTCCAAAATTAGTAAAATATATATATGAAATTTAGAATTTTATCCCCAACACCCAATTTTTCTTTAAAACTACTAAAAACAACCATAATTATAGAATACAGTGAGTGTCTATACGTGGCTTCCATTTATGGTTTTCTTTAATTAATAAAATCACATTGAACATAGTTAAATAATTCAAAAATCATCATTCCCTTTCTCAAATACATCTTTTTAGATTTCATTTTACAGATCCAATTTCACTGATGGTCACTTTTAAATACAACGTTGTTGTAAATGATGGTTTTAATGAACAACAACAATAAAACTCCTACAAATATAACTGAGGTTCAGGCATGAAAACAAAGAAAATGTTTTATGCTTGAATCAATCTGATACTTTTTTCATTAGATTACATTATAAATATTTTGCAACAGCCTGTGGCCAAATGTTATCAAAGGCAGCCCTGATATGATCTCATAGAAAACTCATTATATATTGGTAAAGTTTGTTTTTTTAAAAAAAATAGCCTGATGCAAATATCAAGCTTCTTTAAGTAAGATTTAAATGCTTCTATTTACAAAAATTTTAGGTTAGGTAGAACTTTCCCAAAATACTTCTGATGCTTCAGGTGAGGTGCAGTTTCATACCAAATGACACTTACCTTCACATTAATCATATGGCACGTGGCTATTCTTAACCTCATCCCAGCACACTGCACGTGATAGAAATATAGGTGATGCAGGATGGCCAAAAGGAACGTGCAGGTAGTCAGCACCGTGGCATAGATATAGGCTTCTTGGGAAGTCACAGGATGAGTAGAATTATAGTTTTCAAAATAACTAATAATTTTCCCCAAAAATAAGGGCTGGATTACTTTGGTGCCTTCCTAAAAGGGAAATAAAAAGGCCTCAATTAGACATACAAGCCATACAAGGCAACAATTCAAATCCTACACCAATGAGTTAGGAGTCATTGGGCTAGCCTCCTGTATAAGATTTAGGGAAAGTGTTTTCTTCCCCAAGACTAAAAGCAAAGAAACAGCAAACCTTGCCCCTCCAGGACAAATGGCCACTTCACCCCACAAGCTACTTCCTCCCGTGTAAGGTACATTTCTCCCCTTCAAAGAAATCCAGGCATTCAGTGCAAATCCAAGCCACCAAAAGTAAACACAGGCCCTCGACATCATTTCCTCCACTGACTTCTCAAAAGACAAAATGCCCAAAATTTGGAAATCTTTCAAGAACTCAACTCTGAAACAGGCATTTCCTTTAAGCAATCCGTCCTTATTAACAGAGACATGTAAACAATGGGCAGGTTTGCTTTTGATAGCTCTTTCCTATCTGTCTGAGGTGAGGGACTTATGCACAAAAGAAAGGAAGGATTCAAAGAACTAAACATGAAATAAAATGAACATGCATTTTCTTCTCAACCAACTAGTAGTGCCCTATCAGGATATTTACAGAGAGATGACCCTGTCCCTCAAATGGGTATAATATTAAAACCCCATCAACAGAGAGAAACCAAGATGGCGGCGTAGGTAAACACCGGAAATTGCTGCCTCCCACAACAACTTCAAAAATACAACTAAAAGACAAAACGGACATCATCCAGAACCACAGGAAGGCTGGCTGAGTGGAAATTCTACAACTAGAAGGAAAGAGAAAAGCACACTGAGACTCAGAGGAAGTGGGGAAGTAAAGTGCAGAGATACGGAGGCGCACGCGGCAAGGGCTGGCAACGGAGGACGCGGCTGTCTTTTTGAATCGGGAGGGAGTCATAAGCCCCCGACTGCTCTGAACTCCAGTTCTGGGAAGTCTCTGGGGACCCAGACTCATACGGGGAGAAACTGGACTGTCTGGCAGCGGGCAGAACTCGGAACTCGAGGGCGGCTTTCTCTCAGAGGTGCTTGCAGCGATTACTGGGACACTGAGATGCGGGGCCTCTTAGGGCAGGACTGAGGATCAGCCATAGCTGTTTGCTCCGTCCTGTTGATTCCCTGAGACCCCGCCCCACCCAAGCTGCAGCAGAGGCTTTTGCATATGAGTGCCCTGGCTCTTTGCAATCTGAAAATTACCTAACAAACTGCAGCTGGGCCAGACAGACCCAGAACTTCCAAGAGAAGGCCAAAGGCCCCACAGCAGCTTGCATTGCTTCACAGCTGGGCCTCATCTGGGCACCTCCAAACCCCAAACAAGGAAGGGGAATCTGCAGATCTCTTCGTAGCTCCTGCTGGGTAGCCTCAGGAAGAGGCTAAATTAGCACCTCCTTAGATCCAAGAGCCAGTGTACCCAGTGGTCACAGAGTGGGACCATCCAGATTACAACTCCGCAGATCCATAAGGGACACACTCAGGGGGCAGACTCAGTGAGCACCAAAGCCCCACTGAAGCAAGTCTTGCCCCAGAAGGTGTCTTCAGCACAGAAGTTCTCCCACTGTAGACACAGCTGATTCTCACAGCCAATTGGCCTGGAAGTCAATTCCTCCCAGTGATACCTACAACAATCAAGGCTTAACTACAACAAGACTGTGCACAAAGCCCACAAAGGGGTGCACCAAGAGTGTCCACCTCAGGTAATTGGGGAGGCTGAGCCACTGGGCCCTATAGGACACCTAGCACAGAAAGCTGCTCTATCAACACAGGGAAGCATAAAAAATGCGGAGACAAAGAAACAGGTCACAAATGACAGAAATGGAGGAAAGCAAACTACTGGATACAGAGTTCAAAACCACAATTATAAGGTTTTTCAAGAATGTTCTAGAAACCGCCAATAAATTTAGTGAGACCCTGGAGGATATGAAAAAAGACCAACTAGAAATTAAGCATACACTGACTGAAATAAAGAATAATATACAGAGATCCAACAGCAGACAAGAGGATCCCAAGAATCAAGTCAAAGATTTGAAATACGAAGAAGCAAAAAATAACCAACCGAAAAAACAAAAAGAAAAAAGAATCCAAAAATATGAAGATAGTGTAAGGAGCCTCTGGGACAACCTCAAGCGTACCAACATCCGAATTATGGGGGTGCCAGAAGAAGAGAGAGAGCAAGATATTGAAAACCTATTTGAAGAAATAATGACAGAAAACTTCCCCTACCTGGTGAAAGAAATAGACTTACAAGTCCAGGAAACACAGAGAACCCCAAACAAAAGGAATCCAAAGAGGACCACACGAAGACACATCATAATTAAAATGCCAAGAGCAAAAGACAAAGAGAGAATCTTAAAAGCAGCAAGAGAAAAACAGTCAGTTACCTACAAGGGAGTACCCATACGACTGTCAGCTGATTTCTCAACAGAAACTATGCAGGCCAGAAGGGAGTGGCAAGAAATATTCAAAGTGATGAATACCAAGAACCTACAACCAAGATTACTTTATCCAGCAAAGCTAGCATTCAGAATTGAAGGTCAGATAAAGAGCTTCACTGATAAGAAAAAGCTAAATGAGTTCATCACCACCAAACCAATATTACATGAAATGCTGAAAGGTACTCTTTAAGAAGAGGAAGAAGAAAAAGGTAAAGATAAAAATTATGAACAGCAAATACATATCTATCAACAAGTGAATCTAAAAATCAAGTGAATAAAAAATTTGATGAACAGAATAAACTGGTGAATATAATAGAACCAGGGGCATAGAAAGGGAGTGGACTGACAATTCTTGGGGGGAAAGGGTGTGGGGGTGCAGGAAGAGACTGGACAAAAATCGTACACCTATAGATGAGGACAGTGGGAGGGGTAAGGGCAGAGGGTGGGGTGGGAACTGGGTGGAGGAGAGCTATGGGGGGAAAAAAGAAGAACAACTGTAATAATCTGAACAATAAAGATTTAATTTTAAAAAAAAAAAACAACCATCAACAGCCCTAACTGGTTTGGCTCAGTGGATAAGATTGTAGCCTGCAGACTGAAGGGTCCCGGGTTCGGTTCCAGTCAAGGGTCCATGCCTGGGTTGCAAGTTCAATTCCCAGTAAGAGGCGTGCAGGAGGCAGCTGATGAATGATTCTCTCTCATCATTGATGTTTCTCTCTCCCTCTCCCTTCCTCTCTGAAATCAGTAAAAATATATTACGAAAAAAAACAAAAACAAAAAAACAGCACCCTGTCCTACATATGCACATGCACACACATGGTCATGAGCTTCACCTTCCAAGAGGTCACAAAAGTTTCCATCTACTATTTAGAGGTAAGGGAACATTGTTTAGTTGAAGAATTATGAGTAAGATGATCAGATCACAAGAACACAAAGACTCACTGTTACATTTTCCAGCACGCCCTTTCACTCGCCCCAAGAGGAACAAGTAATTTACAAAAGAACCCTAACGCAGGGGGGTCATAAAACAGACTTTAACAATAGTATATTGAGATGAAAAGCTGGAGCAAGAACGTCAAACTGTGCACATGGGACAGTCCCAACCCAGGAATAGCGAAGGGCAGCACGTGACCCTGCGGCTATCCACCAGAAGCCCTGAGGTAACTAACACCTGCAGTCCCAAACTTTAAACAATGCATCACTGTCTCCAGGAGTCAGTGTTGCCTGCTACTCAGCTTCCATTTAAGCCTAACATGGGTATAATTACAAGAGAATGATAAGAGCATTGTCACCCATCAGTCAGAATACTGATAGAGGCAACAAACCCAGTACAAAAAGTTACCCCTAAGCATCTGGATTCTTCTGCTGAGAGACAGTATTTGACAATCCAGTCAAGCAAATAAGCTCACTGATGAGTAATGCCAGTTCCTGGCCCATACCTTCCCACTCATCTGTCCACTCTTGCTTGATCTTATTTTATTTTTAATCCTCACCCGAGGATATTTCTCCCATTGATTTTCAGAGAGAGTAGAAGAGAGGGAGGGAGGGAGAAAGAGAGAGACATCAATGTGAGAGAGACACATGGACTGGTTGCCTCCCGCACTGCCCAAACCCAGGAGCAGACAGTGAACCCACAACCCTTGACTGGGAACTGACCCTGTGACCTTTGGCACTGAGCTAATCCTGAAGATGCAAAACCAGCGTAGTGGCCGCATTCTCTTTTAAGATGTGCTGAAGTCTTCCCAAGATGAGTGAGGCAAAACTCTGGACGCCATGGAAGCCGCCTGGCCTTGGAGAGGAACCTGAACCAGGCCCTTTTGGAGCTGCATGCCTTGGGTTCTACCCGTGCAGACCCTCAGCTCTGTGACTTCCTGGAGAACCACTTCCTGGATGAGGAGGTGATACTTATTACGAAGATGGGCGACCATCTGACCAACCCCTGCAGGCTGGCTGGCCCCCAGGCTGGACTGGGCGAGTATCTCTTCGAAAGGCTCACTAGGAGCCTTTGGAGCCCAGAGGCCTTTGAGGGGCCCCTCTGCATTCCCCCAGTTGTCTGGCTTTTGCCTGAGCCTCTCCCCAAAACCTCTAGCGATTCTTTTAACCACCCAGGAGCCCTCTCCTATGCATTGGACCAAATGAAACAATAAAGCTTTTTGCAGGGGGGAAAAAGGCACACAAAAAAAAA
Source organism: Myotis lucifugus (assembly GCF_000147115.1). NCBI lineage: Eukaryota > Metazoa > Chordata > Mammalia > Chiroptera > Vespertilionidae > Myotis > Myotis lucifugus. The sequence continues at coordinate 1,303,916 of NW_005871112.1, read as the reverse complement.
GAATCGTATTTTGTTTCTCAAGTTACCTCTAAAAGGAAAGAGGGAATAGAGTGGGAGGAACAAGAATAACAGCCTTCTTTAAAATCAGCCTCTCCTGATTTTGTTGACTTTGGAACCAACAAAACATTACACCACAATATAAAACAAACACGTTTTTAAAAAGCAGTTCCTAAAATTTAAGAGTAAAATAAAGCAAATGTACCTAAATATATACCATCCAGTTGTTGGCATAACCATACAAAAAGAGAATAACTGAAAGTGGTTTCAAACAAAATAATTTGAAAATACATTCCCTATGTGATATACAGGGCAATATGAACTGCAAAAGAATCTTAATTTTTTTTTCCAGAAGTCACATTATGGGTGACAGTATTGACACTGTAAGTTAAAACAAATTAATAATTATGTTTTCAATGGGAAGTGGGATTAGGCCTGGGAGAAAGAAAAATAGATGATGGGAGAAAAGAGATACAGATGTAAGAGAGAAAGATGTATGAGTAATGAGATTAAGTAAAAACACTAGCATCCTCAATATGATTTGGACTATAAATACCCAAAAAGCACTCATGATATATTTACCTTGAAAAAGAACATATTCTAGCTTGGTCCAGTCAAATTGAGAAATAATAACCAACACAGCAGCAATGAGCATATCTAGTGCCGACACTATAATCCCTAAACACCATTTCCCACTAAAAGGCTGTTTATAAAACGGCTGATTCCCAGGTAGGGCAAAAACTGTACATGAAGAGCCAAAAACATCCTGTCACTGCAGAAAGCACAGAAACTAGCAAAGTGTATACAAGAAACATAGGACCCTCTCTCTCCATTTCCCTTCCTCTCTGATATCAATAAAAATATTTTTTTTAATTAAGAATATCCCTTGGCCTACCTAGATATATTGTACAAGACTAATCAAAGTGTTGATAACAGCCAAGTTTCTCTTTATGAAAATATTTTGGCTAATAAATGAAGAAGGGAAGAATTAGAATATCACCATTTTTCAACCCCCTAAAGAGTTAATGGATCTTAAGCAATGATCATACACAAAATGAATATATGCAAAAGACACAGATGTTATGTACCTCTTATGTACCTCGTAAGGGAGGTAACACAACCCTACCTATTCAGTAATCCTGTCAAAGACAGGGGTGTGTGTGTGGGCGGTGGGGGGAGGTGAATCAGATCAAGCTTCTAGATCTAGCCAACTTAAGGTCCCAGAGAACATGTGGGGAGGGGGGGGGCGGATGGAAAACAATAGTCTCAATCCAGACTATAGGAACTTCTACAAGACAACAGCTTAGTTTCTATCAATCTATCAATGAACATAGATAAATGAATAGCCCATTCCTGATCAGGGCACATACTCAGGTTGTGGGTTCAATTCCTGGTCAGAGCACATATAGAAGGCAACCAATAGGTCTCTCTCTCTCTCTCTCTCTCTCTCTCTCTCTCTCTCTTTCTCCCTCCCCCTCTCCCCCTCCTCTCTCTAAGCATTTCCTTGAGCAAGGATTAAGATGATCTCTTATATAAAATGCCCGTGGCCGTCACGCTGTAACACTGTCACAACCAAAGGAGCAGCGGCTCTCTAGGCGGGCGGGGCATGAGCTACTAGCGGCCGAGAGCTACTAGCAGCGGAGAGCTAGCTAAGAGAGCTTGGAGCGAGCGGAGGAGGGCAGGGTGCTAGCTAGGAGCGGCGATGGGCGGGGCGGCTAAGAGCGGCAATGGGCGGGGCGGCCAGCTGAGGCAAGTGGAAGTGAGCTTACTCGTGCACAATTTCGTGCATGCTGGGCTTCTAGGATATACATAAATATATGCATGCATACATACATTGCAGAGAGGAAAAGAGAGGAGAGTTGGGAAACAGAAAAGGAACCCACATGATACCATTGTAATTAGCTAGTTATTAATAATAGGAAAGGAGTAAAGGAAGGCTAGACATTATAGGCATATCATTTGGGCAGCTTCACCAGGAAGCTGCAATGTTCCACTCCCCGGGGAATCACTGACCTATTCCCTGCAAAACACTGGGGGAAGGGATCCAACCAAGGGAAGATAGACACATGCCCAATAAAGTTAGGCTGATACGGGGAAGATGCTTGTCTGTCAGTCACACTTGGGACAACGATTATTGGCCAGAATGGGCATTGCCACTGTAATCACACGATAATGTGGGAAGACATAATCTCTTGTGCTCTCAGCTCTTAGCTCATGGGTCTCTTGTTCTGCACCTGCCCATGTTTCTTTCATAGCTGTGTGGCCCTGCAGATCCCACACACAATGGACTGATGAACTGCTTGGGGAAACATAAGCTGAGCTAGCCTGATGCTGAACTGGAGTGTGGAAATATGGAATGAGAACGCTTGACACTGGCTCTGATTTTAGCTCTACTAAAGCCACAGCCAAACTTCTTTTATGGCAGGACAAAGGGAAATGGGACTTTGGAAACTCAAAGATTTAATTCCATGAAAACAAAGCTTTCTACAATATTGCATCCTCCTATGGGAGTCGCAGAAATTTCTTTTCCTCAGAATATCCCAAGAAGTCCACCCCCACTAGTAACCAGGGGAGATGAATGAGGACATCTCCTATCCCTTAACACATACAACCTGTATCAACTAAATACACTTTATTTGGATATGTCTTCAAACTACAAGAAATGAAGACAAAGAAATATGAATGCTGCCTAGATATTAATGATACTAAAGTATCTTACCTAATAATAGACAAATATGCAAATTGACCATACCTTTGCTATACCCTTCAGCCAATCGGATGAGTATGCAAATTAACCAAACAAAGATGGTGGTTAATTTGCATACGTAGGCACCCAGCAGCAATTGGAGCTACAATCAGAGCTGAGGGGTCCCCTGCCCAAGCCTAACACCTTGAGGAGGGCGGATCCGGCAATGGTGGGGAGCTGGGGGTCCCCTGCTCAGGCCTAATGCCTCAGCCACAGGGGCGAAACCAGCGATCACAGGGAGCAGGGGCGG
>NW_005871112.1:1289771-1300218 GCF_000147115.1 Myotis lucifugus | reverse complement strand
GCCAGCAATTGGTGTGAACTACAGAGGAACACCTTTTCTGACTGCTCATTGGCTAAGCTCCCTGTATGCCACTGGTAATATTCTTAGTAACTTGGGTAATAAGAATCCAAAAAGGTGATCTAGGGTTTCTCCACCACACTCCTGGAGAAAAAAACAAAGGTCCGCTGCTGGAGGGCTAAGAAATGTCATATTCTGCCCGAGCTGGTTTGGCTCAGCGGATAATGCCTCGGCCTGCCGACCGCAGGGTCAGGGTTCAATTTTGACCAAGGGCATGCAGGCTCCTCCCTGGCCCGGGCCCAGGTCAGGGCTCATGCAGGAGGCAACCAATCAAAGTGTTCCTCTCACTTTGATGTTTCTCTCTGTCTTTCCCTTTCTCTTCCACATTCTCTAAAAATCAATGGAAACATATCCTCAGGTGAGGATAAAAAAAAAAAAAAAGAAAGAAATGTCAAATCCTATGAAAGACACATCTTGAAAATGCCTAAAGAAAGTTGTCATTTTTTCATGGTGAAGGGACTGGAGTCCGTGTTGATGAAAACACCTTGGTGGCTGCGGTGACTGGCAGTGGCTGTAACAGCAGGGTGATGGGGCTGGTGCCTTCCCCTGATCAGCCCGGTTGCCTTCCACAAAGGGAGGCCAGACTGTGGCTTAGGCCCGCTCCCCAAGGGGAGCAGAGAGCGGGCCTAAGCCGTCAGTAGGACATCCCTGAGGGCTCCCAGTATGTGATAGGGGGGCAGGCTGGGCGGAGGGACCCCCCCCCCCCCGCTCCAGTGCACAAATTTTTGTGCACCAGGCCTCTAGTTGTATATAATAATCGTATTAGGATTATATAAGGGGAAGATTCCACATCTTTTATTTTTTAATTGTATTTTTATTGATTTCAGAGAGGAAGGGAGGGAGAGAGAGAGAGAGAGAGAGAGGGGAATATCAATGATGAGAATCATTGATCGGCTATCTCCTACATGCCCCCTACTGGGGATCAAGCCTGCAACCCAGGCAAGTGCTCTTACAGGGAATTGAACTGTGACCTCCTGATTCATAGGTTGACGCTCAACCACTGAGCCACACCGCCGGGCAAGATTCTACATCTTTTAAAGACACATTCTAAAATATTTATTAGAACTCCTAGCTGGATTTGCTCAGTGATTAGAGAGTCAGCCCTCAGACAGAAGGGTCTCAGGTTCAATTCCCAGTCAAGGGTACAAACCTGGGTTACAGATTTGCTACCCACCCAAAGTGGGGTGCATCAGGGAGACAAGCAGTTCATATGTCTTACATTGGTGTGTATCTCCCTCCTCTATCTCCTCTCCCTTTCTCTCTCCCTTTTTCTTTTCTTCTCCTCCCTCCCTCACTTCCACTCTCTCTCTGAAAAGCAATGGAAAAAATATCCCAATTAACAAAGAATTAATATCCTAATATATTAAAACCCTGGGTCCATCACAACCGGAGGCTCAACCAACCAGAAGTCAGTCCTGCAGTCAGCACTGGGTTGCCATAGTGACCCAGCACTGACTGCTGCAGATGCTGGCCCGGTGCCCAGCACTGACTGCTGAAGGGTCTGCGAATCAAGCCGAGAGAGAGGCCTGAAGAGAGAAGCAGGGTCTGATCCGTAGCCTGTGTGGCAGCTATTGATCAGCACTTGCCTCTCTCTTTCTATCCTGGCAGGGCCAGGATCCAGGCCTCCATTTCTCTCCAGACCTCCATCAAGGCTGCTGATCAGACCCGCCTTTCTGATCAGGCCCTGTTGATAGTCCCAGAAACGCTGACTGGCATAGAAACCAACCAATCAGAACCAAATCTGGGTGAAGTGTGAGGAGCTAATGGTTGCCCAGGAGGCGGAGCTTTTGATGCTGACTGGCATAGAAACTGACCAATCAGAACCAAATCTGGGTCAACTGTGAGGAGCCAATGGCTGCTTTGGAGGCAGAGCTTTTGATGCCAACTGGCATAGAAACCGACCAATCAGAACCAAATTGGCCGGCAAAAGAGGGAAGTTGGGAGCGAGATCAGGCTGGCAGGGGAGGGCAGTTAGGGGTGATCAGGCAGGCAGAAGCAGGTAGGGGTAATCAGGCCAGCAGGGAAGGGCAGTTGGGGGAGAGATCAGGCCAGTAGGGGAGGGCAGTTAGGGGCAACCAGGCCAGCAGGGGAGGGCAGTTAGTGGAAGATCAGGCTGGCAGGCAGAGGAAGTTAGGAGCAATCAGGCAGGCAGGCAGAGAGGTTAGGGGTGATCAGGCAGGCAGGCAGAGGGGTTAGGGGCAATCAGGCAGGCAGGCAGAGGCAGTTAGGGGCGATCAGGCAGGCAGACAGGTGAGCGGTTAGGAGCCAGAAGTCCCAGATTGCGTGAAGGATGTCCGACTACCAGCAGTCGGACATCCCCAGAGGGGTACCCAATTGGAGGGTGCAGGCTGGGCTGAGGGAACCCCCACCCACTCTGTGCAAAAATTTCCTGCACTGGGCCACTAGTTTATAGATAAAATGATGTGATATCTAGGAAATGCTTCAAAATAATCTTGGGAAATTAAATGAGTAGGGGTTCAGATGAATCAAGACTGGTCATGAGTTGATAACTACTAAAGCTGGCTTAGGGTTACATAAGGGCTTATTATCCTATAGGGGAAGAGAGGAATTTTCCCTCTACCCTTCTGAGTTTTTGGCTGAGACCCCTTGTAATAAAAGATAAAATCACAAGAAAAAAACTAATAGAAGCTCATTAATATGCACATATCCTGTATACATGGAAGATGCCCAGAAAAACTGAGTAATTCCAAGTTACTCCCTTAAATACCATCTTCAGGTAAAGACAAAAGAAAGACTGGAGAAGTTATGAGGGGTTAATAGGAAAAGCATGGTAAAATAAGGATAGAGTTGAGTTTGTTGTACAGCTTTTTCTTCTTAGACTTCTTCACTATGATTTTCTAGTGATTTAGAACCATCACATGGAGATTTCCTTTATAAATGTCAATGTCCCTTACAGAAGGGTAACTCCTAGTCTGTTTTCTGAGCTTCTCCCATGTCAATCCTATTCTATCTTTCTGTTTTTGAATGTCCTTACAAACTTACAGGGGGGAAAACACACCGTATGAAGCAGCTGACAGAGGAGCACACAGCTACTGTCAGAAAAACACACACCTACTCTGGGCTCTCTGACCCGTGGGAGGGGGTGTGGCAGGGAAGAAAGCATCAGGACAGAATGCAAAGGGCACTGGCCTAGGAATTAGAACTTTTGCTTCAGAGACCAAATCGGCTACTTGCAAGTCACAGGACTCTAAGCCATCACATGCCCTCCATGCCCTCATCGGTGGAAATGCCTGCCTTGTCTACCTTAGAGAAACCCTGGAACAACGACACGAGCTGAGACAGTAAAATGTGCTCGGAACCCAGCATGAGAATAAGTGTAAGCCATCACCACATTTATTACACCCAAGTCCTGGACGGGACCTACTCCATGCTTGGCAGCAAACACTGGCAGAGGCTGGTTTCACCAAGGGCTTGGAAAACACGCTGCTGTTCACAGGCAATCATGGCAGAACGAGAAACCTTAACTGAAATCATTCCTAAAGGCCAATTTTCCTAGACAGTAATGGAAAGTTTCACTTCTGGGCAGATTTTCATTTTAACAATTTTGAATGCAATCCTTTTAAAATAAGTCACCTACTTCCCTGACTTTTTTTTTTTAATATCTTTTATTGATTTCAGAGAGAAGAAGGGAGAGACAGAAACATCAATGATGAGAGAGAATCATCAATCAGCTGCCTCTTGCACGTTTCCTACTGGGTTTAGAGCGGGAAACCTGGGCATGTGCCCTGACTGGGAATCGAACCGTGACCTCCTGGTTCATAGGTCGATGCTCAACCACTGAGCTACACCCGCAGGGCTACTTCCCTGATTTCTTAAAATGGACTGAGAAGCATTCCCTTGTTAACGACTCAGGGTCATTGCTATAGATATTGCCATGCTAGTGCTATGTGCCTGGAACCAGCAGGGTGTACACAGCAGGTCTGCTCTGAGGGTCTCCTGTTAGCTTTTTTGGATGCTCCCTCCATCTCTCCTTTGCTGTGTAGCTCTCAGTGGTTGCTCCTGGCCCACAATTATTTTAGCAATTTCTTCACCCGGCTTGGGCAGAGGTGAGGGACACCTGGAAGAAAGATCTAGGAAATATAAAAAAAAAAGCCCAGTACCACTCTCAGAGAATCAGCCCTAAGTCAAGGCATAAATTCTACTCAGAGTTTTGTTTGTCTGTTTATTTCTTGTCCAGCTGCTTAGTTTCAACACGAAATGTTTGCCTTCCTACAGCCTCCACCTGGACCGAAGACAATCTGCTACAGTGGCCTCAGACAAAGGCCAGCATTTTTCCAAAGGTCATGGAATAGCCCACTCCTCCCCTCTCGGGGGAAGGGGACTGGAGAACCCACAGCAGCTCTTTGAGGCCATGTCACAAACATACCAGCAGGCAGAGAACTCATCTCTCCAAGAAAAGGCCCCAGGACTGGGGAAGTGGCCTTCCCCAAGGTTTGGCCCTAGAAGAGGCTTCAGGCTCCTCCTCTCTACCCTGAGGGCTCTGGATGGAAAGAGACTTGCTCCTTCCCCATTGCAGTCTCCATGGCGGTACACCAGGGCCCAGGAGTGCTGGGAACTCACTGGCTGTTCCCTTCTAATTAGCGCTGGCCTGTAAGAACACCGCGTTCATCACCAGCCTGGTACCTGTTTCTCCGAGCATATAATCATTCCTCAATTCTGTAGGACAGAGGTTTTCACTACTTTGAAATCCCAGCCTGAAAAGCCTTGCCTTGGGCTGGCGTCACCCAGCCTCCTCCCCTGGCTGCTGCCAGCGGGGCCCAGGGAAGGCCCTGCCCACACTTTGGTAATTCTCAGGCCTTGAGCTTTCTAGAAAATCCCAGGTTGAGTTTAGATCCTCCACTATCTAAAATGCAAAGACCCACAAGGAGCATAGACATAAGACCACAAAATGGGAAGCTGCTTCAAGAAATCAATCATTAAACTAACGTTCATCCCAGCTAACTCAGTAACTAGTTTTAATCACTGAAAACCCAGAACAGCACTTGAAAATGATTTTTGAAATATAAACAGAGCCTTCCTAGTTTCACCCTAAGAAATCATTTCCAACGTCTCCAAAACAGCAGAGTGTCAACAAGCAAGTCTAGGAAAACAAGAGTATTTGTGTTGGATTTCAGGCTTCTTTTGGCTGCCAGAAACAAGAAATTCAAGGTTTACTTCTAGCTGAGCTCTAATGACCCTTAGGGGCCCCTGAACTTCACTGCATCACAACGAAGAGTTCTGCCAGTTATTATCTTAAACACGCAGTTCAAATGAACAGCATGCTCATCTAGGGAATCTAGGCCACTGTCTAATTTTATACCACAAACCACCTGAACGCAGCATGAACAAGCAAGCACACTCCTGGGAGAAAGCCCAATACCACTTCACCTCTGATGTGTCTGCTACCAGCACTGCCCGGTGCCATCCAGCTGTCACCATGAACACCCCAGGCCCAGTGCACACCCTGCGATGTGAAAGTGTGTTCAGACATCGAGACAGAACTGCCCCCCCCACACAAGTGACTGATGTGGGATTCCCATCCTTGCTGAGCACATGCACATGCACTCCTCGATTCACCAGCTCGCGGCAGACAACCAGGTGCTCTTGCTGAGTAATCTGAGAAATCATAATCTGAGTCCCATCCAAGACCGCTACGTCCTGGGTCCATCTCAAGGAGCTGACCTGGAATGGAGCCTTAGGAGTGTGAATGAATGTTCGAGAACTTAGGTCACCGGGGCCACAGCCACAACTGCACCCACTTGGGGATGGTAATGAGTGGAAGGTGTCTTTCTACAAGGCCCTGGTCCATCTGAGTGCACCATGCTGCTGCTGCTAGCATCAACACTCTAGCCCAGTGGTCGGCAAATACCGACTTCTGCACATGGGCCACGAAGTTTCAATCGCACTGTACATGCAAGCCCGCACGTGGTATTTTGTGGAAGAGCCACACTCAAGGGGCCAAAGAGCCGCATGTGGCTCGCAAGCCGCAGTTTGCCGACCACTGCCCTAGCCACTTTCAGCACCCAGGGGACCTGGCTACCCCAATTTTCAATCCTCAGTCTGACTTCCTGCTCCAGGGAGTTTCTTTTATTTTGTTTGTACACCTGTTAGGGTTTGCAGAGCACCACTTTAGCATATAAAGCTTTTCTTTTATTTATATACTAGAGGCCCAGTGCACGAATTCGTGCATGGGTGGGGTCCCTTGGCCTGGCAGGCGATAGAGGCCAATGGGGGTGGGGGGTGGGGGGGGGGACGATGGCCAGCTTGGGGGAGGGGCCGCAGGAGGTTGGCCAGCCAGAGTGCACATCATAGCAACCGGTCATTCCAGTTGCTTGACATTATATATATAGATATATATAAATATGATTAATACATATAGATAGATAGATTGATTATTTATTTCAGAGAGGAAGGGAGAGGGACAGAGAGACAGAAACACCAATGATGAGAGAGAATCATTGATTGCTGCCTCCTGCACATCTACTGGGGATGGAGCCGGCAACCTGGGAATCAAACCATGACCTCCTGGTTCAACCATTGAGCCAAACCGGCCAGGCTCCAGGGAGTTTTTAGCATCTTACTTATCATAGCTAAGCCAAGTCCAAGATGCACATGTCTGAGATTCTGAAGACACTGGACATGGTCCTAGACATGGTCAGGCTCTAATCACAGAGTCCAAGACAGAGTCGCAGCTCTGTCCTTCATGCTTTGTGTGACCCTCGGCACAATGTGTATCTACTTGGCACTGTGTGTCCTCCTTTCTAAAATGGGGTTATAAGGATACTTTCCACCTTGTTTAGAGTTGGCCAACGGAATAAGTGTAATATTACATATAAGGTGCTCATAGAAGCTTAGTGTTTAGTGTTATTACTACACTTAAAATACTACTCTGCCATCACCACCGCTGAGTAAGCCCTGCTGACACCACTACTGGTACTACTATTACCACTCAATACGAACCACTGCTGCTGCTATTACTACTGAGGAGTATAGTACTATTCCTGCTGCTACTCATACTAATATTAATACTAATACTACTGAGTATGAGCCCCATGTTGGCTAGGTACCAGGTGCTGGAGAAGCTGAAGACAGGCAGGTCTCAAAGGGTGACTGGCCCCAGTTGCTGGGTTTGAACTGAGCTTGTTGTCCTGGCTGGCTCCTTGGGGTGGTGTCTCTAAGCCCCAGATGGTGACTAGATCCCATCTGAGAATGAGCTTTGGGTCTCTACTGGGTAGAGAGTACCTGGCTGCTGCACCTACGTTCAGTCCCCCAATCCTAGGTGTCCTGGATCTCCCAATAGTTAAGTACTACTGGGGCAAAAATCCCAGCACCACAGTGGGGCCTATGCTCTCTCTCTCAAGAGGAACCCTAGCTCCTGCAGCTCTACCTCTGTGTCTACTTCTCCCAAATTCCGCCCAGTAAAGACGCAAAGCTTCTCCAGCACCTGGTAGCAAAGGGAAACTAGAGAACTGGGGGCAGCGGAGGGAGCCTGCTCCAGCATTCTATCCCAAACTAGCCCGAGGCCACTCAGTCCATCCACCCACAACCAGACACATGGTGTGGGCCACAGGCACATCCGAGGCTCCGAGGACTCCTGGCAAGCAGAATTCATGAGAGCTCTGCTTGGGGAGGTCAGCAGTCACATTTGGTCAGGAAAGGCTACAGACACAGGCCACAGTGACACAAGCTTCACACCTGCTTATTTCAAACTGAGACTTGTCACAATGTAGAAACACCATCCCTGGAACACCTGTGCACAGGTCAAAGACTGGCTGGCCAGCCTAAGGGGCACTTGCACCCTCTAATACCCCCAGTTAGTCCCACTGGTCTGCATCTCCACCCTGCCCTTCACAAGGCCACAGCGGTATCCACATGGTGGTTGGTGCCCTCTCAAAGGAGGCACTCTGCCCCATACACCTGTCCCCAACCTCTGGCACACTAGCCAACCCACATCTGTCATCAACAACTTCAGTTTCCCAGGACCACCCAGTCACCTGTACCTGCTAGCTGACAGAGTCCCTGGTTTTCTCCAATTGTGTAGGGGAGAGTTCATCTACCTAGCCACCCAATGCCCACAGTGCCCTTCACTACAGCAGAACCTTTTAAACAGGAGCTACAGTCCTAACCGATTTGGCTCAGTGGATAGAGCGTCGGCCTTCGGACTGAAAGATCCCAGATTCGATTCCAGTCAAGGGCATGTACTTTGGTTGCGGGCACATCCCCAGTAGGGGGTGTGCAGGGGGCAGCTGATCGATGTTTCTCTCTTATTGATGTTTCTAACTCTCTATCCCTCTACCTTCCTGTCTGTAAAAAATCAATAAAATATATTTTAAAAAATAAAAAAATAAAAATAAACAGGAGCTACACCTCCTACATCCAATCAACCGACCCACCCATCTCACCCCCAACAAAACGCACTTATGACAACTCACTGCCCTCCTGCAGCTGAAACAACCCTTTCATAGCAAGTGCTACTTCTGTCTCTACTCATCTCAGGCACACGCAGGGCCACCAATGTCCATAAGCACGGAGAGCATGAGCTATGCAGGCAGATTTTCAGCATACCTACCCAGGACAGGTAGGCTTGCTGGCACTGTGCCCCCAGGCAGACAATGTCTTACTGGAGGCCCTTCAGGGCAAGGGAGGTCATTGATATCATGGATTTCTGCCTTGGGTTCTCTGTAGCACATCCCCTCCTACACTCTCTGAAATGCCAGGCTACCAAGACAACCTTCCAACCAGCCATCGGCCCAATAACCAGAAACCAGAATGGGTGATGCCCAAATTCTCCAGAATTCATGGTGATGCCAGAGCTTCTCCAGAGAGAAGGCATTGCTTTGTTGTACCCGGGCCCACGGCAAAGGTGGCAGCCTGGAGGCACGTCTGCTCCTGGGAGCTCTGGCCAGCTCCAGCCCAGACGCAGGGCCCCGGTTCTATTTCCCTGGAAGGTGACAACACCTGTTTGGAAGAACATTTATCAGGTCTGGCCTGGTCAAGGTAACAGTTATTTGTAGAGCACCTGTAAAATGCCTCGCGATTCTGGGCACTGGGCCCAACTGACTTCCTCCAAACCACATATTCCTGGAGGTTGTGGGATCTTCTTCCGGTCAAGGACCACTCAGTGTTTATAACATTGACTGAGCACCAACCGTGTCCTAACATGGTAAGAAATGTCTTCTCTTTTCAGGGCTGCCCTTCTTCAACACTCTACTCTAATTGGTTAACAGAAAAATAGTGACCCCCTCCTCCCAGGTCTAGTCATTTAAGTATTGCCCAGCCTAACGGTATCGTGTTTCCTGGACACCTTTTATCCACAGGCCTTAAACTTCTTGCCTCTCTCCCCAATGGTCCCAAAAAAGTTCACTGCGGTCAAAGCTTTTACCTCAAATAACGTAAAAAATCCCAGAATTGCATAGGATTTCCAGTAACACCTGATGATTGCTTTTGTTAAAGATGGCTCCCGTGGGACCTTCTGGGCTCTCGAAAGTTCTTCATCCCAGTACCTGTGAGGAGAAGCACAGCACGGTGAAGAGCAGCACGCCCTGCCGCAGGGCAAACCGGGGAGGTAGCAGAGGGAAAGGTAAGGGCCTCTTGCTGGGCACTTCACCCCTGTCCAATAGATGCTGGCTAACTGTCTGCAGGGCTCCCAGAATTCGCGGTGCAGTATCTGAGGCGCCAGAACATCAGGCCTGGAGGGGAACAGCCCCAATCTCACGAAACAAGTTCCTGCCGGTTCTGCAGGACTACGGCACCTTGAGGAGCCCAAGAGGGCAGACAGGAGTCCAGACAACTTCCTGCAGGGATACCTCCTCCCCAGATGGTTCTTGGCATTCAGGGCTCTGGCTCGGGGCTGTTTCCACTTCCACAAATGCACAGGCACCTCCAGTTTCACCCACCTGTCAAGCAGGTTAAGCCCAGGGACAGCCTGAGGGTTAGGGAGGGCAGTGTACCCAAGCTCCAGAAGGACCCAAAGGAAGACAATACCCCGTCCAAAGTCCAAAGCATTAGACCCTAGAGCAGTGGTTCTCAACCTTCCTAATGCCACGACCTTTAATACAGTTCCTCATGTTGTGGTGACCCCCAATTTCATTGTTACAAATTGAACATAATTAAAGTATAGTGATTAATCACAAAAACAATAAGTAATTCTATATGCGTTTTCCAATGATCTTAGGCGACCCCTGTGAAAGGGTCGTTCGACCCCCAAAGGGGTCGCGACCCACAGGTTGAGAACCGCTGCCCTAGAGGCTCTCCTTCCACACCCTTCTCCTCACTGCCTATGCTTACCTTTGCAGCTCTTCCCCAAGTTCTTTTGAGCGATCTTGCGGAAGCACTGAATACATATCATCTTTCTTCTAATCTCCGTTTGTGACCGATTTTAAACAAGGGG
>NW_005871112.1:1288220-1289671 GCF_000147115.1 Myotis lucifugus | reverse complement strand
ATGACACACCAATGTCAAGAACACTCCAGGCAGGCGACAGGTCTCCGTTTTTTTAATACCTTTCCTGCCATAAAGAAACCAAGGCTCCTTGAAGAAATGACTGGCTCCAAGGCTGGGACAGTGTAGTGTAAGCACATCACAAGCAGCTTTTTTTTTTTATTGCAGTATAAGCTTTTGATTGCTGAGGCATCCACTTCAAAGACATTCGACTCAAACACATTGTCAGCTACGTGACTATTAAAACCCAGGCCACCCACCCTTGAACTTCCCTTTTTCTTGTTCAGAAAACTCTGCTTGACCTAGATAAGTGATCCTTTCACTGTCGACTTGCTTTTTCCCTTCCTGCACTTTAATTACCCACTCTTATGTTTTAAATTGATCAAGAGTGAACACACAACACCCTAGGCACCCCACCCTCAATCCCAGTAAAGGCAGAACCCCAGGCTCACACTCATGACTCCTCTCTCTCTTTCTGTCTCCCTCTCTCTCCCTTTTGTTCTCTCTCTGTCTACTCTGCCAAACCCAAGACCTTGCTGCGTAGCCCCAGGCAGGACTTGTGAGTAAACACCTTATCTTTTTTCAAAGTTCCCTGATGATCACCCGTGGAGGTGCAGCTGGCAACCTGAAGAACCACAAGGGCTGGTCCAGCTTCAACACTGGCTCCCCAGGGAAAATGTCTGTGAGGAGTGCCCCAAGCATTCCTAGCAACGGCATCCCTACCCAGTGATCAGACCAACACAAAACAGGCAGAGAAAGTACAAGATGGGCCTGAAACATCTTACACCAGGGGTCCTCAAACTTTTTAAACAGGGGGCCAGTTCACTGTCCCTCAGACCATTGGATGGCCGGGCTATAGTTTAAAAAAAAAACTATGAACAAATTCCTATGCACACTGCACATATCTTATTTTGAAGTAAAAAAACAAAACGGGAACAAATACAATATTTGTATTTGCTTGTGGCCCGCGGGCCGTAGTTTGAGGACCCCTGTCTTACACCGTAAGACAAGGAAAAGCTCAAAGAAATCATGAGGATATGTCCAAAGGATAGAGGAGCCAGCCTGAAGGGCTCTCACTAGGCAAATCTGGGATACACTGAGCATCACGATAAATAAATGGCAATGAACAAGAATCCACCAATCCTTACTTTCTGAAAATGGGAGAGAAGGGAAAGTGCTTGCATTCTCAAATGCAAATAAATGTTGAAGGAACAATGGATTTAGAAATAAATGATCAATGGGAGCTCTAGCCGGTTGCTCAGTGGTTAGAGTGTTGGCCCTCGGGCTGAAGGGTCCTGGATTCGATGCTGGTAAAGGGCACATACCTTGGTTGCAGGTTCCTCGGCCCTGGTGGGGGTGCATGCAGGAGGCAACCAATCAATGTGTCTCTCTCACATCAATGTTCTCTCTGTCTCTCCCTCTTCCTTCACTCTCTAAAATAATGGAAAAATATC
>NW_005871112.1:1274548-1287954 GCF_000147115.1 Myotis lucifugus | reverse complement strand
AAAAAGAAAATCATCAGTGGGAGTTAAACCAATGAAAGTTGATGTGGAAGAGAATATCACATATCTCAAATTACTTTTAACTGTAAAAGGAAAAAACAATAACTTTATAGAGGACCCAAGAAAAACCCTATTCAAATAAACTGCCACTCTCCATTATGCATTATTTAAGGGATAATAATTAATATGCAAAGCTAGCTCAAAGATTAGCACCATTTTATTGATTTTGCCAGGGTAAGGAGACTTCTGACGCCAGACAACAATCATGGAAGCAGAGATCATGTTTACCTCCTTTACTACTTTATCCCCAGCACGGCACTGGGGACAGAGCAGGTGCTCAAGAACTGCCTGGTGACCCTAACCGGTTTGGCTCAGTGGATAGAGCACCGGCCTGCAGACTGAAAGGTCCCAGGTTCGATTCCGGTTAAGGGCATGTACCTTGGTTGTGGGCACATCTCCAGTAGGAAGTGTGCAGGAGGCAGCTGATGGATGTTTCTCTCTTATCGATGTTTCTAGCTCTCTATCCCTCTCCCTAATCACTGAGGAAGCAGGAAGAGAAACTGAGCTCCAGGTTTTGCTAGCCCTGGAACAGGAACCGGAAGAGTGGCTTCTAGTCCCAGCAATGACACTGAGAACCCTAGGGTTCCCAGAGCCTCGGCCGTCTCCCTCTCCCCCGCCTTCATTTCTACGAGGTCCAGATTTTGGACCTCCATGACTTTTTACCAGTCATTTCACATCGCTAGGTTTCAATTTCCTTCCAACGCAAAAGTATAAATCGGTGAGCTTTACCACTAAACAGGCTTGAAATGTGCTGGGCCACTTACTCTACAGTTGTGCCCTTCAGCAAGTGCTCAGGCAGTCAGCACTGGAATTTACCCAGATGGTGACCGCTGGTCCTGAACGGCCCTCTTTAAAATTCTGCTTGCCCGGGAGAAGATGCTCAGCATCACTCATCATCAGGGAAATGCCGATCAAACCACAGGGAGATACCACCTCTCACCCATTAGAATGGAGAAGTGTAGGCACGGATGTGGAGACACTGGAAGCCTTGCACAATGCCGGCGGGAATGTAAATGGAGCAGACACAAAAGGACCGATACTGTAGGATACCACTTACATGAGGTACTTGGAGTAGTCAAATTCAGAGAGACAGAAAGTAGGAGAGTGACCAGGAAGAAAGGAAGGAAGGGAGGTGAGGAGTCAGTGTTTAATAAAATACTAGTACTAATGCAAGATGAAAAGAACTGTGGAGATTGGTTGTACAACAATGTGGATGTACTTAAACACGACTGAACTGTGCACTTCAATGACTAAGTGATAAATTCTATGTTATGTGCATTTTAACATAATTTTTTTAAAATTTTAATGAGTATAAACAAAATACAGATTGAGGTGGAAATCCTGCTGTTAAGGGTCTATGACTTTGCCACTTCCTGTGTGTGTGACCTCAAAGTAGCCTTATAATTTACCATGCTACGCGCCTGCCGCCCCAGCGGGGCTGAAGGGACTGGGCACCGCCATCTTGTGTCTATGGGCACAGCCATCTTTGAGGGCGTGGCAGTCAATTAGCATATTCCCTCCTTACTGGCTGTGGGCACTGCCATCTTTGTGGGGGTGTGATGGTCAATTAGCATGTTCCCTCTTTATTAGATAGAATTAGTATTGGCCTCCAGCATATGGGAAGGACCGCTTTACATAGCACCTCCCTCAGCCACTGAGAGATCAACTGGAGCTGCTTTGAAAACTTAAAAAATCCCACCAAATTATCAGCCATTACCAGGATAGTACCCTTAAGTAATCACATTTGGACCCCATTAGAAAGCCTAATAACTTAGATGAAATTACTCAAACATATTTCTTTCATGGTGGCTTTTGAATTAAGGACCCTCCCAATTTCCTTCACTGCTCAATTCTCAGAAAGCCAGCTGAGCCCTACAGGTACCAGCAGGGACTGAAGGTTTTCATTTCCATCTGCTGGAAGCTCACTTTCGTAGGAGCCTGCATTATCTGTCACCATCTAAGTAAGGAATTAGACATGGTCAACTGATACCTGGATTCCAATTTATGCCTCAGGGAGCTTACTCAACAATTCCAGATCACTGCCAAAGGGGCCACCCCCACCCAGCTCTGCCCCAGTGGTCCTCCTCTCCACAGGGACACTCTCTCCATCCACTCTTCGTCCACAACACTTGATGCAGCAGCAGCCTTTCCCTCCTGTCTCACCATGGCTGTAACACCTTCAGAGCAATGACTACTCTTAAACTACTTAGAAGCTCTGTGATCAAAGACAGTGTCTGGTATGTCTTGGCAAGATGTCATTGGAATCCATCCAGGTTGAGACTGGAACACCCACACCTCAGGTAAACTGTCTCAAAATAGGTCACCACCCCAGCATTCCTGGAGTGGCCCACAGCCAAGTCAAATTAAATGCAGCGGCAACTCTCAAGCTAGAATCATCTTTCCTCATTCCTCTGCGGTTTTCCGCCTTTCCTACAACTTGCTCAAAATTCATTTCTCTATCCTTTTCCCCTTCACCTACCACCTGTTCTTTCCAGGTCAAAATAAGCCAGGCGGCAGTGCAGGCTGTGTCCCCTTTCTTCCCCAATGTTCCCCAGGTCCCTGCACTCCCTCTGCCCAGGAAGCCACATGGGTCCTCCCAGGCGATGGGCACTGCAGAAATCCCTGGTCCACCCCTGGCCTTCTTGTTTCCCTTGTCTCCCACGGCTAACCCATGCCTTTCTGGCTTCATAGTGTCTCTTGTCTTATCACCACACATCTTCACAAGAACTTTTCCCACACCACAACCAACACCCAGAATCTACTACTACTGTGAGTGGATAACTATCCTAAGTCCTTCTTTAAAACACACACACACACACACACACATTTGCACACAATTCAGTAACCTTAGGAACAAAATGGGTAGTTCTCCTGCCCATGGCTGTGAGGGATAAAGCACTTTAGAACTGGCAGGTTGATCCCTAGTGTAGTTAGCACAGCCCAAGTGACCACCACTAGGGTAAGGACTCATTGGCAAGATCTCTTCTGAGGCTGTGAGTGCCTAAGTGCTGGCTGCCTCTCTCGGAAAATACGGTCAATAGCTCCTATTCCAATCAAACACCTTCTGAACTATTAAAGCTCATCCTCTATAAAGGATTACATAGATCTTGCTTCCAAACTCAGAGAGTAAGGATGGACCTGGAGGGTATTACTGACTAACAACGTAAGCCTTAATTAATTAAAAGGATACCTCCTCAAGGGTAAAGAACTGATCTGCACAGTTTAGTCAGTTATCATAATGCTTTCACAGGCTGCTCAGTTTATCAGTCCCTGGGAGATAAACATCTGGGCAGTTAGGTTAATTTAAGAGATACATCACCTCATGCCGCTGGCAAAGCCCCGCCTCAGCACAAGCTGGTGTGAGTGTCTGCGTATCCGCAGTAGCGCCAGACTGCTTTTCCAGCCACACATCCCACTGTCCTAACAGGAACGCTTTCTCACAGCCAGACCAGTTGCCCACTCATCCCCTGAACACACATTGACACTCCTACCTCCATCTCCCCAACCTGGAAAGCCTTCATTCTTTTTATTTATTTACTTATACTTTATTTTTTACAGCAGTTGCAGGCTCACAGCAAAACTGAGCAGTAAGTACAGAGTTCTGAATCACCCACTCTCCCACAACCTCCCACAGTATCAAAATCTCCCACCAGAGTCGTACATTTGTTACAATGGATTAGCCTATATTGATGTGTCATTATCAACCAAACTTCACAGTAAGGGTCATTCATTATACATCTGTCAAAATCCATACATCCTATGGGTTTTGACAGACATGTAATGACATGTATCCACCATTACTGTATGATACAGAAGAGTTTCACCTAAAAATCCTGTGCTCCAGCTATTCATCCTTCCCTCCTCCCAACCCCTGGCAACCACTGATCTTTTTACTGTCTCCATGGCATCACACAGTAAATATTTAGCCTTTTCATGTCGAAACCGGTTTGGCTCAGTGGGTAGAGAGTCAGCCTTCGGACTGAAAGGTCCCAGGTTCGATTCCGGTCAAGGGCATGTACCTGGGTTGCGGGCACATCCCCAGTAGGAGATGTGCAGGAGGCAGCTGATCGATGTTTCTAACTATCTCTCTCCCTTCCTCTCTGTAAAAAATCAATAAAATATATTTAAACAAAAAATTTAGCCTTTTCAGACTTGTTTCTTTCACTTAATCCACACTTAAGGTTCCTTCATATCTTTCCATAGCTTGATAGCTCATTTCCTTTTAGTGTTGAATAATATTCCATTAACTGGATGGACTACAGTTTATTTATCCATTCCCCAACTAAAGGGCATCTTGGTTGCTTCCAAGTTTTGGTAATTATAAATAAAGCTGATATAAACAACCAAGAGGAGGTTTTGTGTGAGCCTAAGTTTTCAAATCCCTTTGGTAAATGCCGAGAAGCATGATTGCTGGGTCACACGGAAAGAGTATTTAGTAAGAAGCCTGCACACTGTCTTCAAAAGTAGCTGCATTAGCCCAGCCAGTGTTGCTCAATGGTTGAGCGTCAACCTCGAGGTCACAGTTCGATTTCCGGTCAAGGCACATGCCCGGGTTATGGGCCCAGTGCCCTGGTGAGGGGCCTTCGGGAGGCAGCCGATCAATGATTGTTTCTCATCATTGATGTTTCTATCTCCCTCTCCCTTCCTCTCTGAAATCAATAAAAATGTTTTTTTAAAGTAGCTGCATTATTTTGCAATCTCACCAGCAATGAATAGGAGTTCCTGTACCCTTTTCTTTTTAATTTGACTTTTTCCCAGCTTCAAGTTCTAGCTCCTTCACTTGGCCCCTCTCTGACCTCTCTCTCCAGCAAATCTCTCCTTCTTTGGACACATGGAATTTTGTCACTTATCAAAAATCCCTTATACATAATCTCTCATGCCTGAGGTCACCCATTGGAGTCCCACACAAAGATCCCAGCAAAAAAAAAAAAAAAATGCTGGGTGGGGTACACATTATTATTTTGAAGAATAATAGCTTAAAAAATTATATTCCTCATAAAAATCTAGATTCCCAAGCGCTCTTGAATACCCAGGTCTGTCTACACTGTGTCCACATTTACCCAGGCTACTCTGATATTGTGTATTGTACCCTACAACATTAAAAGGAAATGTCAGTCATTATACACCCATGATCATAACATTAGTCAATACTCAAAAGGTGGAAGTAACCCAAGTGTCCATCAATGGATGAATGGATAAACAAAATATGGTATATACATGCAATGGAATATTATTTGGCCTTAATATGGAAGGCAATTTCTTGTTGTTGTTAATCCTCACCTCAGGATATTTTTCCCATTAATTTTTTTTTTGTTATTCCTAACCCAAGGATATTTTTTTCCATTGATTTTAGAGAGCAAAGAAGGGGAGGAGGAGAAGGAAAGGGAGAGAGAGAGAGAGAGAGAGAGAGAGAGAGAGAAACATTGATATGAGAGAGAGATACATAGACTGGTTGCTGTCCACATACATCTGGACCAGGTCAGGGATGGAACCTGCTACCCAGGTATGTGCCCCTGACCAGGAATCGAACCCTCAACCCTTTGATGTGCAGGCTAATGCTCTAACCATTGAGAAACACCTGCCAGGACAGGAAGGCAATTTTTTAAATATATATTTTATTGATTTTTTACAGAGCGGAAGGGAAAGGGATAGAGAGTTAGAAACATCGATGAGAGAAAAACATTGATCAGCTGCCTCCTGCACACCTCCTACTGGGGATGTGCCCGCAATCAAGGTACATGCCCTTGACCAGAATCGAACCTGAGACCTTTCAGTCCGCAGGCCAATGCTCTATCCACTGAGCCAAACTGGTTAGGGCAGGAAGGCAATATTTATACATGCTACAACATGGATGAATCCAAAGTATTATACTCAGTGAAATAAGCCAGTCATAAAAGGCCAGCCACTAAACTGCACAATTTAAAAATGGTTAATATGGTAAAGTTAATATTATATACACATACATATACACAAAGGAATATTATTCAGCCATAAAAAATAATGGCCCTAGTTCATCTGGCTCAGTGGATAGAGTGGACTAAAGGGTCCCAGGTTCGATTCCGGTCAAGGACATGTACCTCGGTTGCAGGGGCGAGTGTGGGAGGCAACCAATCAATGTGTCTCTCTCACATCGATATTTCTGTCTTTCTGTCACTCCTCCTCCCTTCCACTCTCTCTAAAAATCAAAGGAAAAATATCCTCAGGTATTGAGGATATTTTGTAGCATGTATATTGTAGCATGTATAAATATTGCCTTCCTGCCCATTTGTGACAACATGAATAGAAGTTGAGGGCATTATGCTAAGTGAAATAAGACAAACAGAAAAAAACAAATACAGTATGATCTCACTTATATGTGGAATCTTAAAGAGCTCAAAGATAACAGAGAACAGATTAGTGATTGACAGAGGTGAGGGGTGTGGAGGTGGGCAAAATGGCTGAAGAGGGTCAAAAGGTACAAACTTCCAGTTATAAAATAAGCCATGAGGATATAATATACAGGATGGTGACTCTAGCTCATTATGCTGTATTGCATAATGAGAGTAAATCTTAAAAGTTCTTATCACAGGAAAAAATTTGTATTTATGTGGAGTGATAGATATTAAGACTTAATGTAGTGATCACTTCAAAATATATACAAATATCGAATCATGTTATACATCTGAAATTAATACCAATCATACCTCAGTTTTTTTTACAAATGGTAGATTTTATGTATTTTACCATAAACTTTTTAATTAAAAAAAAACCACAAAAAATGCCAGTTGAAATTCACTAAATTGATTTCCTGACACACTAATGGGTCCACTGTGTGTACATGCCCTTGGTACTACCATCATCCCCACACCATCCATGGGTCCCTCGAGGGCGGGAGGCCTGTCAGGCCCTTTTGCATACTCCATTCCCAGCACAGCTCCCTGGACAGCTGAGCTCAGCGAACATTCGAGCTGCAGGGAAATGATCCAAAGGATAAACTGGCATTTAGGCTGCAATGAGGCTTGTGTGGAGGGTTTCCTCCTTGCAGAACTCACACTCGGTTGTCACTCCTATATCACTTCCTGTTTCCCACAGTGAGAAGGAAGTGAAATGTGCATGACCAAAATACACGTAGTTCCCCGAGCTGAAAAGACCAAGAGGCCCCACAGAGGAGTGTGCCCGACTGAGAGGCCCACGCCCCAAGGAGTGTCCCAGGAGCCCACAAAGCCACAGAAGCACTTGGCACATCTTCCTGGAAGTGTCAGTAAACTGTAGAGTTTGAACACATCAACACTGAATAAATGGAAACATTGGCCAAGACATGCCAGGCTTCAGGGAGCTTCCACTTCCACACTTCCGGGGGTGCTCCTTCACCCTCCTCCCTACAGGGCCCTTGGGGAACAGAGTTGAAAAGCGATGGATCCTCCGTTATACTTCCTAAACAACAGTGAGTACAGCTTCCCAGTAATGGAGCCCGGTGGGGTGCTGGTTATCTGTGGTTTTTTTCCTAAGTATTTTTATTGATTTCAGAGAGGAAGGGAGAGGGGAAGTGAAAGAGAAACATCAATGATGAGAGAGAATCATCGATCAGCTGCCTCCCGCATGCCCTCTACTGGGGATCAAGCCCACGGGCCCCGACTGGGAATCGAACCATGACCACCATGACCGCCTGGTTCATAGGTCGGCGCTCAACCACTAAGCAACACTGGCCCGGCAGTGCTGGTTATCTTGACCCCACTTCCAAACTTCAGCCACAGGCCCCCACATGCTGTGGCCAAGGGGGTGTTCTCCATGAAGCCCTTGGACCATCCTCAGCTTCTTGCTCTCCTGCTACAGGGGCCTAGGCCCTGGGGACAGGACTTCCCAGCAGCCTCAGCATCACCCACCACTTCCCCAATTACACTTCCAGCCCCAGGCCCCTCCTAGCTGTAAACAACCCTGGCATCTATCTCCAAAGGCCATGCGCTGACTACTCTTGTTGCCTCTCATTCTTCCGCACCCCCAGCTGCTGGATCAGGCTTCCCCTTGACCCCAACTACCAACATCACTGAGTGACTTCCACACCCTACACAACAGAAACCCCAAACCTTAGCTGCTCAATTTCTTGTTCTCATCTCTTCTGGAACCTTCCTTTCACTTTATTAAGGATGGGCTTTCAGACCTCCACAATGCCTGACGGCTATGGCCTTACATCTGCCATCCTCACATTTACCTGGGGTGTCATGCGTGACCAGGTCCCTCCTGACTGGCCACCCATCTCCTGCCCCTCCCCTCCCTGCTCACTGTTTCAATCGGCTGGCCTGTTGTAGTCCCCAACTCCTGTTTTCTATTCCCTTTGCTGGGAACAAATACTCTGTCCCATTTCCTCCATGATTGCACCGTCCCTCCTCCAGGTCTCAATCGAATTGTCACCTCCAAAGCAAGGCCTGATCATCTTATCAAAAAAATATACCCTAATTTTTCATCTTATTCTCCTCTTCTAATTTCTTGATCTATTTACTAAAATCTATTTTTTATTTTTTTAATTTTTTTTATTGTTTTTTTACAGAGAGGAAGGGAGAGGGATAGAGAGTCAGAAACATCTATGAGAGAGAAACATCGATCAGCTGCCTCTTACACACCCCCTACTGGGGATGTGCCCGCAACCAAGGTACATGCCCTTGACCGGAATCGAACCTGGGACCCTGGAGTCCGCAGGCTGACGCTCTATCCACTGAGCCAAACCGGCTAGGGCTTATTTTTTTATTTTTTGAGAGAAAGATAATCCTTCATTTTGTCCATCTCCCTTCTAGAATGAGAACTCCATGAGGACAGGGCCCATTCTGTGATGCTCACCAGACCGAGCACACGGCAAGTCACTGAAAACTCAGCTGCGTTGATAAATGACTCTCCCCTGGTTGAGAAGCAGGGGCAGAGAACCTCACTCACACAACCCTCTCTCCTCCTGGAGAAGGGGAGATGCAGGTCAGCTGAGGTCAGTCAATCATTCAGCAAATGCCCTAGCCCCACTCAAATAAGTCATTTATTGTTGAAAGGATAATGCATTTCAAAGCACTTCTGGCTGTGGCAAATATTAATCTCTGGTTAATCCTCCCAGGAGATTACGTTAGCCCTGGTCACTGCAGGCTCCACCAGGGCAGGGCTGGGGTGGGGGTACTCTGGGTCAGGGAATCTATGAACAGGGGTTGGGAGGGACAAATGACACAGACACATCTCACAGTAAGACCCACCAACCTCATCAGAACCTCCTTCCCCTGAGGCAGGATTTCTGGAGCTCAGCAGAACTAACTTTGTAGGTCGCATGCTTCTTTGCTAGGGGGGGGCTGTCCTGGGACGGTTAGCAGCATCCCTGAAATCCATCCTCAAGACACAAGTACCGTCTGTCTTCCAACCCCAAGTTGTCCTCAGACATTGCCTGGGTGGCAAAATCTCCAGGATCAGAACCACTGCCCCAATCTTTTCATATTTCTGGAAAAGCCATAGGACTTCACTTCAACTGTTGGCCCCACAGAGTAGCCACAAGACACTGGCAGTCCTCCCTTAACCACCAGAGCAAGGAGAATGGTATGAAACCTTTACTATATTCTAGGGTTCAATTGCCCTACAGGCACTCACAGCCCAGTGAGCAAGGGATCTATCTATGCAAAAAATTACAATATGTGGCAAGTGTGGTTGCGAACTACACACAAGATCTGCTTCTTGTCTTTCTTCAGGTCTCTGTAGGGTAAGGGATCACTACCCCCAGCTTGCCAATGACCCATCTACTGTATAGCAGAGGTTCTCAGAGTGAGGTCCCCAGACCAGCATCAGCATCAGCATCAGCATCAGCATCCCCTAACTTGTTAGAAATGCAAATTCTCCGGCCCCACCCAGACCTAGGAATCAGAAACTCTGAGAGTGGAGCCCATCAATCTTGATCTTACCAAGTCGTCCAGGTGATGCTGATATAGGCTCAAGTTTGAGAACCTGCTGCAGAGTGCACTTTGGATGCCTCACTTGGCTTTTACACCAACAGTCCCAACCCTGGCTACACATCAAAATCCCACCTCAACTCGGGGAGTCTTAAAACAAAGACCAACGGGTATCCAGAGCCCCATCCCAAAAGACTGAGACAGAATAAGCCAAGACGGGACCCAACTGGTGGCCTTCTGAACCCCCATCCCCACCCCCACCCCCAATCGATTCTGGTCATCAGCCAGGTCTGGGATCCACTCGTACACTGAGAAGAAAACCTGTGCAGCTGCCGAGCGGGCATCCACGGGGGCTAGTGAGTCAAGTCCGGGGGAATCATTTAACATTCACTGAGGAGACCAGGGAGGAAGAGGAGAGCTTCCACAAAAACAGAACCAGACTAGCAAGGACATACTGCATGGGGACAGCAGGTTCAAAAGTGCATGAGGTTTGATGTAGTAATGGGGTAATCAAAGGTCTTGTATTCTAAACTTAGGAATTTGGACTTTATCCTGACGTTAAAAGGGAAACGTGGGTTTTTAAGCCACACTGTGGAAGGCAAGGAAAGAGCTTAAAAATGAATTAGAAACATTTAAGTGAGTCCAGGACAATTAGCCTCATTCCTTCATACAAGTAAACTAGATCAAATTCCCTCTCCCAGACTTACTCCCAGCTAATCACGTAAATCTCACCTCCCTGTGTTGGTCCTAACTCTACCACTGTGCCATAAAGTTAAGCCAAGTGAACTGGAAATCAGAGATTAAAATTCAACATCCTAAATCTCACCTCCCTGTGTTGGTCCTAACTCTACCACTGTACCATAAAGTTAAGCCAAGTGAACTAGAAATCAGAGATTAAAATTCAACATCCTATTACTAATTTACCTTAGGGAGTCAAAACAAGAAAAAACATTGCAACGCAAAATATCCTTTAAGAAAATAATTTTTAATATCCTATTTAATATAAACTGAAGAAGCAACTCTAGATCCCTTTAAAACCAGCATAGCAGTAATATATATTAAGAACTCCATGTTATATACTAAATATATAAAAAAACATATTCATGAGCAATTTTGCTTATCAGAAAAATGCACATTAAATTTATTCCCATTAAAATAAGACACTAGAAATGGATGGCTCATTGGCATGCTAGTAATGATGTTTCTATCTCTCTCTCCCTCTCCTTCCTCTCTCTGAAATTAATAAAACACTTTTTTAATCAATTATGAGAGTCATTGATTGGCTGCCTCCTACTGGAGATCGAGCCCGCAACCTGTGCATGTGCCCTAACCAGGAATGGAACTGTCACCTCCTGGTTCATAGCTCGACGCTCAACCACTGAGCCAGGCCTGCCGGGAAGCAGGGGATTTGGTACACTTAGGGGCATGGTGAACAAAACAGAAGATTAAGCCAAGCACAAGGGAAAAAGATTCAATCAAGAGACACAGTAAACACCAGATGTATGAGGATGCTGCCAGTTTAACACGGCATACTGTTTTACAGAAAATATATTTGCTTTTATCATCAAAAAGAATATACTCTAGCCTGGAAAGCATGGCTCAGCAGTTGAGTGTCAACCTATGAACCAGGAGGTTGCAGTTAGATTCCTGGTCAAGTCACACGCCCAGGTTGTGGGCTCGATCCCCAATATGGGGTGTGCAGGAAGCAGCTGGTCAGTGATTCTCTCTCATCATTGCTGTTTCTATCTCTCTCTCTCTCCCTTTCCCTTCCTCTCTGAAATCAATAAAAATAGATTTAAAAAGAAAAAGGATACTCTAAAATAATAATAAGAAGTATAGTATAGTAGGGGATAAGGACACATTTGTAATACCTTAACTAATAAAGAATTTAAAAAAAATTAAAAATAAAGGAAATAAAAACATAAAAAAAGTATAGTATAATAAATACATATGCCAGCAAGTCTTTTATTACCATTATTAGAGGCCCAGTGCACGAAATTTGTGCATGGGGTAGGGGGGCTCCCTCAGCCCGGCCAGCACCCTCTCCCAATCCGGGACCCCTCGGGGGATGTCTGACTGCCACTCACAATCCGGGACCACTGACTCATAACAGCTCGCCTGCCTGCCTGCCTGCCTGCCCCTAACCACCTCTGCCTGTATGCCTGATCGCCCCTAACTGCTCCCCTGCTGGCCTGATCGCCCCGAACCACCTTTGCCTCACCCCACACCTGGGACCCAGGATTCCCTCCTCCAGCCAGTCACAGGCACCCAGGATGCGGGCCGGCTTTGCCCGGGCCAGCTTCGCTTGGGCCAGCCACAGCTGCAGGGGACCATGGGCACACGGTTTCGCCAAGCCACACAGGGCAGGTGGCTTGTCCCTCTCCTGGGCCGCAGCCTGTCTGGTCCCCATTCCTCTCTCACGAGCTCATTTGTGCCTGTCTGGTCCCCATTCCTCTCTCACGAGCTCGTTTGTGCCTGGCTGGTCCCCATTCCTCTCTCCCGTGTTCAGTGTCTGATCCGTGACAGGGTGACAGCATGAGGACATGACGACCATTTGCATATTAGGTCTTTATTATGTAGGAATAAAGTATTATGTACAGAAATATGCACGCTATACCTTTATATGACTGGAAGTCAGTGGGTTTGTTTATACCAGCATCCTCAAAAATATGAATAATGCACTTCACTATGACATTATGACACCCCTAGGCAATGAGAATTTTTGAGCTACATTATAATCTTATGGAACCTCCATTGTATATGCAGTCCTTCATGTCCAAAATATCGTTATGCAGCACTTGACTGTATACAAAATATTCCATCCAACAGCAGCAGATCCACATTCTTCAGAAGCACACGGAACATTCTCCAGGATACATTTTTGTTAGGCCACAAAGCAAGTCTTAATGAACTTAAGGTTAAAATCATATCAAGCATCGTTTCCAACCACAATAGCATGAAACTAGAAAGCAATGACAAAAAAATGAGAAAATTCACAAATATGTGGACAGTAAACAACAACTCCTGAACAGACCAATGGGTTAAAAAAGAACTCTTTTAAAAAATCAAAAAATATCTTGAGACAAATAAAAATGGAAACATAATTATCAAAACCAATAGGATGCAGCAAAAGTGGTTCTAAGAGGGAAGTTCATAGTGATAACACCTACATTAAGAAAAAAGATCTCCCCCACTGACATGGCACTCTGGTTGAGCGTTGACCTATGAACCAGGAGGTCACAGTTCGATTCCCGGTCAGGGAACATATGTTAGAAAATCTATCTCTCCTCCCTCTCCCTTCCTCTCTGAAATCAATGAAAAAATATTTTTTAAAAACACACAAATTAATAAAGAAAATGTGAGGTATATGTATGTGTGTGTGTGTGCGCGCACACACACACACACACATACTAGGGGTCCTGGTGCACGAAATTCGTGCACTGGTGGGGGGGGGGGGGGTTG
>NW_005871112.1:1262076-1274448 GCF_000147115.1 Myotis lucifugus | reverse complement strand
CCAGCCTGCCCCTT
Source organism: Myotis lucifugus (assembly GCF_000147115.1). NCBI lineage: Eukaryota > Metazoa > Chordata > Mammalia > Chiroptera > Vespertilionidae > Myotis > Myotis lucifugus. The sequence goes on along the minus strand of NW_005871112.1, from coordinate 1,274,434 downwards.
CTCACATACTGGGAGCCCTCAGGGGATGTCCTATTGATGGTTAGGCCCGCTCCCTGCTCCCCTTGAGGAGCGGGCTTAAGCAGCAGTCTGGCCTCCCTTTGTGGGAGGCGACCGGGCTGATCAGGGAAAGGCACCAGCCCCATCACCCCACTGCTGCAGCCACTGCCAGTCACCGCAGCCACCAAGGTGTTTTCATCAACACGGACTCCAGTCCCTTCACCATGAAAAAATGACAGCCGAAACCGGTTTGGCTCAGTGGATAGAGCATCGGCCTGCGGACTGAAAGGTCCCAGGTTCGATTCCGGTCAGGGGCATGTACCTGGGTTGCGGGCACATCCCCAGTGGAAGATGTGCAGGAGGCAGCTGGTCGATGTTTCTCTCTCGTCGATGTTTCTAGCTCTCTATCTCTCTCCCTTCCTCTCTGTAAAAAATCAATAAAAATATATTTAAAAAAAAAAAGAAAAAATGACAACTTTCTTTAGGCATTTTCAAGATGTGTCTTTCATAGGATATGACATTTCTTTCTTTCTTTTTTTTTTTTTATCCTCACCTGAGGATATGTTTCCATTGGTTTTTAGAGAATGTGGAAGAGAAAGGGAAAGACAGAGAGAAACATGAAAGTGAGAGGAACACTTTGATTGGTTGCCTCCTGCATGAGCCCTGACCTGGGCCTGGGCCAGGGAGGAGCCTGCAACCTAGGTACATGCCCTTGGTCAGAATTGAACCCAGACTCTGCAGTCGGCAGGCCGAGGCATTATCCACTGAGCCAAACCAGCTAGGGCAGGATATGACATTTCTTAGTCCTCCAGCAGCAGACCTGTTTTTTTCTCCAGGAGTGTGGTGGAAAAACCCTAGATCACCTTTTTGGATTCTTATTACCCAAGTTACTAAGAATATTACCAGTGGCACACAGGGAGCTTAGCCAATGAGCAGTCAGAATAGGTGTTTCCTCTGTAGTTCACACCCATCGCCGGCTCGGCCCCTGTCCAGGCCTAAAGCCTTTGGCCGAAGCTTTAGGCCCGGCTCGGCCCCTGTCCAGGCCTAAAGCCTTTGGCCGAAGCTTTAGGCCTGGGCAGGGGCCCCCCAGCTCCCTCTGATCGCTGGCTTCACCCCTGCTCCGATCACAGGCTTGGCCCTGCCCAGGAGCCCCCTGGCTCAGGCCCTTCCTAGGCTTCTCAGGGCCCACATGGGGCCTACCTCGGAGTGACCTGGGTGCTGATGATGTTCCTGGGATCCAGGCCACTGGGCGCCTATGTATGCAAATTAACCGCCATCTTTGTTGGTTAATTTGCATACTCATCCAATTGGCTGGTGGGCGTAGCGAAGTGACACCAATTTGCATGTTTCTCTTTTATTAGTGTAGATACACACACACGTATATATATATATACTGTATACAGACAGTGGAATATCTCCTTTAATGAGAAGGAAATCCTGTCATTTGGAACATGGGTGAACCTGGAAGGCATTATGCTATGTGAAATAAGCCAAATACATGGTATCAGTTATATGTAGAATCTTTTTTTAAAAAAAGTCATACTCATAGAAAAGTGGTTACCAGGACTTAAGGGGCAGGGGGAGAAGTTTGGTAAAAGGGTACAAACTTTCTGATATAAAATAAATAAGTTTAAGGATTTAATATATTACAGGACTCTATAGGGTGTGACTACAGTTGATAATACTGTATTTTATCATTTAAATTTGCTGAGTAGAAGTGAAATATTCTCAGCCTAGGAAGGGTAAATATGTGTGATAGATGTGCTAATTAACCCAATGGGAGAATACTTTCACTACGTATACATATATCAAGTCACCACATTGTACATTTTAAATATTTTACAATTTTGTCAACTGTACCTCAGTACAGTGGTGAGGGGAAGGAGGAAGCACTTTGTATTTGTCCCTAGTTCCTGAGCTTTGTCCCAGTTCCTCTAAATCCATGGAATTTCCCAAGTGAGCGTGGGCCTGGATGGTTTATGCTAACAAGGTGACTCATGGTGTCCCCTAGAGTTTATGCTAAAAGATGACTCAGGCCCTAGCCCATTTGGCTCAGCGGATAGAGTGTCAGCCTGCAGACTGAAGGGTCCTAGGTTCGATTCCAGTCACGGGGACATGCCTGGGGTTGCAGGCTCAATCCCCAGTGGGAGGCGTGCAGGAGGCAGCTGATGAATGATTCTCTCTCATCATTAATGTTTCTATCCCTCTCTCCCTCGCCCTTCCTCTCTGAAATCAATAAGAATATATTTTTAAAAACAACCCCCCAAAAAAGAGATGACTCAGGAGGGGGCTGGCCCCACCAGAAAAGCCAATGATTAAGAGGGCTGGGCTTTTGAGCCATGTGATATCAGCCCAACCTCCTTGAAGGGGGCTGGAGGTCGAGTTCAGTGACATGCCTAATGAATCAATCGATAACACCTACATAATGAAACCCCAATAGAAGCTCTGGACACCAAAGCTTGGGGGAGCTTTCCTGGTTGGCACACTGAGTACCGTCACACATTGCTGTGCCAGAGTATGGCATGTCCTGACTCCACAGGGTTAAGATAAAAGAGCTTCCATCCTCCCAAACTTCACTCTGTGTGCCTCTCCCTTTGACTGCTTCCAAAACGTATGTGTTTGCTAACATAAAAGTATAATTGTGTTCTGTGCGTCATTCTAGCGAATTAGTAAACCTGGAGGGTTGTGGGAACCCCCACACCTGTAGCCTTCTGAGTGAGGTTGCCTCAGGACCCCAATCCTACTTCGGGCGCAATCCCCAATAGGGGTTGTGCAGGAGGCAACTGATCAATGATTCTCTCTCATCATTGCTGTTTCTATCTCTCTCTCTCCCCCCCTTCCTTTCTATATATATAAAAAAGAAAGAAACATCAATGATGAGAATCATTGATTGGCTGCCTCCTGAACGCCCCCTTACTTGGGATCAAATCTGCAACTTGGGTATGTGCCCTGACAGGGGAATTGAACCGTGACACCTTGGTTCATAGGGTTGCTGCTTAAGCACTGAGCCACACCAATCGAGCTACTTTACTTTTTTTTAATATGTTTTTATTGATTTCAGAGAGGAAGGGAGAGAGAATAGAGAGAAACATCAATGGTGACAGAGAATCATTGATCAGCTGCCTCCTGCACGCCCCACAATGGGGATCCAGCCTACAACCCGGGCATGTGCCCTGACCAGGAATTGAACCGTGACCTCCTAGTTCATGGGGTCGATGCTTAACCACTGAGCCATGCCAGCCAGGCTCTAATATTTGGGGGGCGGCAAATGTGTGGCTATGAATGGGTGTTTGTTTTTTTTTTCATTTCAATATTGGCCTGGCTAGGAGTTATCACAGACACATTTATAAGATAGGCATATTTTCAAACTGATCCAATTTTTACTTTTCTTTAAAACCCAAGAATATTTCATGAAATCAAAAATTGGTATATCCTTTGCCTCCAAAATTTAACTTTTAGAAATTTACTGCACAGAACTATGCTTTAAACCTTGTGAAAGAACACCCCATTTTCTCTCCCCAATGTCTGGCCAGTACCTGGGGCAGGACAATCCAGGACAGGAAGTGACTAGTTCAGGCAAGATTGGCCATGAGTTGGTAACTGTTGACACGGATGGGTGGTCAGGTGTTCATTATACTTTAATGTACATTTGCATATGCTTGTTATTTTCCATCATAAAAGTCAAGGGAGGAAGGAGGAAGACTGGGGTGAAATCCATACCTGTGTAGGTCTCAGATGTTGGGTATGTGATAAGCATGTTGGATACTTTCTTCATAAGAGTGACAGTCACCCAACCATTAATATTGGTGCTATCCATCATTAGAAATAAAATTAGCAACCTTTTTGTCTAACCAGCAATAAGCATATGTTTTAATTTTTTAATTTTATACTGATTAAGAAAAACACATTGAAAAGGCGTAGGGAAAGGAAAGGTAGCCGTAATACTGACTGATGAACCACACCCACAGCTTAGCTCACTTAATCCATTCCTTGGCCCATTGTGAGTCTCGTCCTTCCTTCTCCCTTATTCCTCACACGTGGTTTCACTCTATTACTTAACCCCCCTTGCAATTGGGTGTGGCCACATTGCACGATGGGGGAGAGGTGTGCCACTCACACGGAAGGCCCAAGCTTTAGAACCATGAGGACACCTTCCCCACACTCTCTTCTTCCCACCCTTAGAACCTGCAAGAGGTAGCAACCCAGTTCAACCCAGTAGACCACAACAGGAGACTGGCCTGGGTCCGTCCATGCATACAAATCACCTGGAGACCTTGTTAACACCTTAAGCGCCCAGTCAGTCACCGGTGACTGACACTATACTTTCCGTCCAGAAGACAAAACAGGCTGGGCGCTTAACGTGTTAAAATACAAATTCTGATGCACCACGTCTGGGGCAAGGCCTGAGACTCTGCATGACTCCCGTGCTCTAGGTCAGCGGTCGCCAACCTTTCGGACTTTGAGGACCACCGGTTGGCGATGCTGATCTAGGTGATGGCAGTGTGCCTGGTCTGCAGACCACACCTGGGGCAGCAAATCTCTAGGCAGAGCCACCCACCCAAGAAGTTCTCGTTTCTGATACTCAGAGATGGTGGTCATAAGATGAGCAGTGGAAGATACACCAAAAATGACCCCAGCAGAAATAGCCTGCTGGCCTTTCTCTCTTGACCCACACAAAGTTTAACTCTGACCTATGATTAACTCCAGTCTTAAAGTGCAGCTAGCAAATGAGTACAGAGACAGCTGCAGGAAGATTACTTAAGTGTGTGCAATGTGATATGAGCTGGCTGGATCCTATCAGAAACAGTATCTGCTACCCTGAGTCAGAAACGGAGTGTAAACAGTGAGCGCTCCAAAGGCAGTCACTGCCACAGCACAGGAGCGGTGACCGCTGGCCTAGGAGTAGAGGACAAGAAGGCCACACGTGGGCCTGAGGTTCACACAGGCCCCCACCCGACAAGCTGTTCTTCCGGGGAGGCCCGTGTGGAAGGTGTTTACTCTCCAAGACCACAGCTATGATTAACAGGTTATTCGTCTCTAAAACCTCAAGCAAATATTTCCATCACCTCAGCCCTCCACATCCCAGCAATCCAGTGTTTATAAAACCTGCATACAAATAGCACCATGTTTTTTCCAATTTTGCAGGAAGCAGATGAGAACTTGGCGGTAACCCCCCAAGGACACGGAGCCGCTCTGGAATGCAGGGGAACTTACTTGGGTCAAGGTTTAAGTTTACTGAATTGTATGCTCCTTTTCTATTTACATAACAGACATGGGGCCTAACAGAAACAGAGCACACAGTGTGACGAGGCTTCACATAAAACTGGAGGATGGAAAATGGATTCCCTCGGGCTTCAGTCACCATTAGTCAAAAGCCTGAGCCCAGCCACCATGGCTCAGGGGTTGAGTCAGGAGGTCACGGTTCAGGGCGCATGCCCGGGTTTTAGGCTTGATCCTCAGTAGGGAGTGTGCAAGAAGCAGCCAATTGATGCTTCTCTCTCCCTCTCCCTTCCTCTCTCTCTAAAATCAATAAAAACAGTTAAAATAAAGAAAAATGTAATCATCCTTCTTCCAGTTATCCAGAGTTAAGGAGGAAAAGCTAATTCTAAATCATACACTTTTATATTGGGGCAATACTATGGCAATGGGACAGGAAAATTCCATTTCATTCTTTGAAGCATTAGGTCAATTTTGAGTATGAAACCACTTGAATAGCTGCAGTTGAGAAAGAACAAAAACATTCTTTGAAAAGCCTCTGCACAGCATCTATTAAAGGGCTTATTTGGTCGAAAGTAAATCAAGAGGGGAAACTCCATAGCGAATCTTGGGACCTGCTAAAACAGCTTTCTTCATAATCTTGGAATCTTCTCTATTTGCTTTAAAAAATATTTCCTCTAACCACAAAAGCATACAGAGGTGAAAAAGAAAAGCAACTGAAAACAACACAAACAGGTTTTGTCGGGCAGCAAAGAGAATGCTATGTGGAGATATTTTTCAGATAGCCCGTCCCTCCCAGGCCCGTCCTATCTCCCACAGTCCTAAACCAACCTCTGTGCCCTGAATGCCGTTTTCAAGCTAATCCAATTCCCTCCAGTAAAATCTCGCTGCTCCTCAGCCCTCCATGGAGGTCAGCTCATCAGAAGGAATGGGGGATGGAGGGAATGCAGACCACCCACACCAGCACATCCTAAAAGGGTCAAGGACAGCGAAAGGGCAAATCCCCCCCAATACTGAGCTGTGTAACCCAAGAGTCACCTCCTCTTTCTCCCTTCAAAGGGGCAGAGCTAAGCGAGACCTTCCTCCCTCATCCCCGAGAAGCAGCCCTCAAACCACAGCATGTGCATTAGTGCCTTTATTGATTTTTTTTTAAAAAAAGGATGCAACCCACAACTCACTTTTTTTTTTTTAACCAGAAATCTCAACAACAGGACTGCAGGAAAACAGGAATTACGATATTCACTAATTCCAATCGGCTCCATAAGCACTTGCCCATCATGTAACGGGCACTCTTCTACATTCTAAGCCACAGATCAAGTCTCTTTAATGGACCTCACATCCAGGGAGGGAAGAGAGAGATAAGCAAGCTAAAAAAAAACAGGTTCAAAACAATGATATCCACAGAAAATAAAATAGGGAGATATGGCACCCTGGTGGGGTGGCTCAGTCAGTTGGAACATTATCCCATACACCAAAAGGTGGAGGGTTTGATTCCCAGTCAAGGCGCATACCTAGTTGCACGTTTGATTCCAGGTCAGGGCACATACTCCGGCTGTGGGTTCAATCCCTGGTTGGGACACATGAGGAGGGCAACTAATTGATATTTCTCTTTCTCCCTCTCTCTCCTTCTTCCTCTCTTTCTCGATCTCTCTCTCTTTCTCTCAAATCAGTAAATCTATCCTCAGGTGAGGAAATAAATAAATAAATAAATAAATAAATGTAAATGTAAATGTAAATGTAAATACATCCTATATAATAAAAGCGTAACATGCAAGTTGTCCCCAACCAGGAGTTCCACCGTTCACTATGATGTGTGCTGACCACCAGGGGGCGGTGTGGAACATGGCAGGCGTCAGCAACTGCAGTGTGTCCACCGAGCTTGCTCTCACTCCCCCTGCTACCCTCCCCTGGGAGGCCAGAGCTCGCACACCAGGGGTCTTCCCAGTGAGCCCGGCAGCAGCTGCCAGAACCACAGGGGCTGGTTGGGCTCCCCATGGGTTCACTCAGGAGCCAGTCTGCGAGGCCGGCTGAGAGAGAGTGTGCTGCCCACCCGGCTTCCGTGCAGCACTGCTGGGCAGCCCAGAGGCCATGCTGCTCCCCGGCCCACGGCATCCAGCCATGCTCACCACATCTCTGCGTGGGGACTTGGGCGCCATGACTCAGGTGGAGGGGGGTACACGGGAGTCCGGGGGCCCAGGTGCTGCCCAGGTCCCAGCGGTCAGCTGGGACCTGCCCTTCCACGCCAGACGTTCATACCTCAATCGCCGGCCAGACCTAGGGACTGCACCCATGCACGAATTTCATGCACCAGGCCTCTAGTAAATAAATAAAATAGGGAGACATGGCTAACGGTAGGGGCAGCTACTTTAGATGGGGTGACAAGGCAGAGCTCCCAGAGGAGGCCAGGTGTAGCCCAAGGCTCAAAAAACAAGAGGAGTCAGCCTGTCCCAAGCATATATATCAGCAAGCACAGAAGCCCTAAGGCTAAAGCATTTACAGAAAAAGCCTGAAATGGGAAGTATTTCCAAGTAAACCAGCAGAGATAACAGAATGAGATCCTGTAGATGGGACTGAATCAGGGAATCTGGGAGAGGTGTCTGGGCTTCAGATCCTGGAGAAGGAGCAAACTTGGCTAGTATCTTCCTCCCACCTCACAGTGTTAATAACAATTGAGGAATAAAAAAACTGGATCAGCTTGGAACTGGACTAAGATCACACAGCCGTTCATCAGCCAAGACAGCCACCTAGAGTGCGAGCTCACCCGAGGAACTGGCTTCCTCCGCCTCTGGTGGCCCTCTCAGCAGACCCCAAGGGTACAGAGAGCCACCAGGCCCCTCGGAGTCCTCAGCCCACTCTTTCTCCCTGCCCACCCCAAAGCACTGGGGTCAGCTCATCGTCTAAGCTAGCTAATGCGGTGAAGGGCTGTCATCTCAGAGGCCTTCCAGCCTCTGCACCCAGGACTTCTCTGGTTCCTGGAAAGCTCACCAACGCCTCCTCACCTTGCTCTCCCTGCCTCACACCTCCCAAGCTAAGTGCTTACTGACAACTGCCCTCGCTGGCTATACTCACACACACCTTCCTGACCCCTTTAGGTAAGGTCTCTCCAGCCACTCGAACTGGACCACAAATGAGAGACCTTCCCAGTGACTGTCAACGTTCGCCCAGCTCTCGAAGCCCCATAGACCAATAGTCGGCAAACGGCGGCTCTTTGGCCCCTTGAGTGTGGCCACGAAGTTTCAATCGCACTGTACGTGCGCGCCCGCACGTGGTATTTTGTGGAAGAGCCACACTCAAGGGGCCGCAGTTTGCCACATGTGGTATTTTGTGGAAGAGCCACACTCAAGGGGCCGCAGTTTGCCGACCACTGCCGTAGACCAACCACCCAATACTCCCACCACCTGGCCCGCCAGTTGTCACCCCAAGAACCAAGCACACTCCCTGTAGCTTTCACAGCCATCATTCTTCCACACCAAGCACAGGTCAGGGGTTGTGTTGTGAGGATACCTGCTCAAGTGGGAATAGTAATAGGTACTCACTCGTCAATACTCGGTACACGTTTAGCAAATAACTGACATCACCCTGTCCAGTGCCCGAGCATGCTCCATGGCTTGGGGGAGGGGCGCATTTTATGGAATATGAACTTCAGCTCAGTTAGAGTAATAATGTTATTTTATTATCCAACTTCCCCAGGTACTCTTAGGAATACAATGGGGTGCTGTTAATGATTACAATGTGGTTAGGGGTGCAGTTAGAGCCACGTGGTACAGGTGAAAAGAAAAAAACTTTTTAACTTCTTGAGAAGAGCTCTACAACCTTGGGCAACAAAAAATTTTACTTATTACTGATTTCATATCAAATCGAGGCGTGTGTGTGTGTGTGTGTGTGTGTGTGTGCGCGCGCGCGCGCACTTTACCCTTTGGGGAGGGGGGGAGTGGAGGGAGGGAGGCTGCTACATAGTCCGGGGCCCAGGAAAGATCTGGTTCAAAGCCTAAGTTTTGTGGTTTTGTGGGCTTCAGTATCCTCTTGAATAATAATTGGGCTAGCAATTATTTGTGGCTAGCAAGCCCACAAAACTTAGGCTTTGAACCAGATCTTTGTGTGGCCCTGGGCTAGTTTTCCACGTGTATCTTGTATTAATAGCCAAATAAATCATTTCCTTCCCAAATAAAAAGACGAGTACAACACAGAGTCATGGCCTGTTAGGAGACACAGAGACAATAAACACAACCCACCCACCCCCCCTTTCTCTACAATCTAACCAAATGCCAAAATCCATCAGGAACCAGGGGACACTTCAGAAATAAAGACTGGGCCTGAACATTGACACCAGATAGCTAGTCCTAGAAAAAGAAACCATACGTGATGAGTGAGATAAGCTTTTGGAGGTGCCCCTCTTAAGGTGTGTAAGGACAGGAGAATTTCTGCAGAAGCTAAAACACAATGTGGTTCCACAAGCACACCTGTTCCACGAAGCCGCTCCTGGGTCACACGGGCTCCTCCAGCAAACACATGTCTGAATGTAACTCCCTCCTCCACCTTCCCAAGATCTTTGCAGGGGATTTCAACATGCTGAGGCTGGGAATCGGAGAGCCCTGCCCCCCCTCCACTTACTGAGCTGTTTCGCTCTGGGCTGGAAATTTAACCTCTGCACTTCCGTTCCCTCAGCCGGAGGCAATAACCTCTCTGCACCTGTTCGCTCAGCTGGAGGCAAGAAAGTGACCACTTGGCAAACTGCTTATAAATGTTAATCATGGACAGTAGCAGTCTACCTTGCTTACGGGAACTTGCATAGTAAGGTAGAAAACTGTTCAGCAAAGTCTCAGGAGGTGCTGGAGTGGTCAGAATGGCTGTGCCCAAGATAAGGGGGACACAGCCTCTGACTTCAGAGAGGGACGGGAGCTGGAAAAGATAGGGGGAGAGGAGCAAAGGCCTCCCCCTGGTAATCAACCAAAATCTTCACAATCACCAAGTGTCACGATGTGTAGATTTTTGTGGAAACCAGTAAATGGGGCTGACTTTCTGAGGGGGAGAAGGGAGAGAAGAGAGTTCATGAGAACAGAGGAGATGGCAGAGGCCTGGGGAAGTGAGCAGAGAGCACAGAACAGGCAGGAAGTGTGGACGGGACCTCAGGCCAAGCTGGCTAGCTCCGGAGAGCCGCAGGGCCCAGCTGAGATAGCTGCCTGGTTTCCTGCCCTGTGGCCACCACCCTGGAAGGACACACGGCCTCGCTCATGCCCGCGTTCTGCACATGCTTGGCAGGATCATCCTTCAACAAACAAGGTGCTGCATCGGTGTTCATGTCCACCTTTTACATCCTTAAAATGCTTGCCAGGAATTCAATCTGAATACGTGAGAGGGAGAAAAACCACAAAACTTAGGCTTTGAACCAGATCTTTGTGTGGCCCTGGGCTAGTTTTCCACGTGTCACCACTTCTTAAAGTAAAACTTTCCAAGAGAATTAGCCTAAGGTGACAGGGAATCAGGAGGCTGAGCTGCTCAGTTGCCCCGCAGAATTCAGTTTAACTGGCACAACCCTCACCCGCCTCGCACACTGCCTTTTCCATGACCCTACGACATTCAGTAGTAGCTGCTGTTTTCTCATTTTGTCTGCCCTCAATAGACGCCTCAATTCCCAGAAATGAAAGGCCATTAAAGTCCCCTTTCTATGTTTGTGAGTGGGCTCCTCCGTAGGGTTCCTTCCTGTTGCACCTCATCCTTCCTGGAAAGGTTTCTTAGAAAATGTGCCTGGGGCTACAGGAAAGGAATCCCTCCCGAGGAACACAGCCTTACGGAATTTCCCTTCCAAAGACTTCAATTAACTCTCTGAGTGGCTCCTAGCGGAGATTACCAAAATCCACTGGAGGGACTGATTTTCTCTTTCAAAGTTTTGTCTTAAGGAAAAACTTGGACTACATTATATTCTAAATGGGGAGAGGAAAGGAGATTGAGTTTGCCTGAGAGAACAATAAAGCCATCTTTTTTATTTTTTTTCTATTTTTTATTTTTGGCTATTAATACAAGATACACTGAAGACTTGCATTGGGTTTTCCCAAAAGCAAAATAATGTGGTAAATTTGCATATACACTGTCAAAGCGAAAGTTCAAAGCATGAGTCTGAGTTACCTCATAGCCTGGAAGAACAGAACAGCTTACACTGGACAGCCTGATGCCAAAGACGCACCCACCTGGTGCTGGGGAACCAACAGCAACAATGAGTAATCCATTTCAATAGCAAGAATTCTACGTGGGACGCCCAGACTGCCTGTCCAGGGACAGACGCTCTCCTCCTAAGCAAAGCACTCTGAAGGGTTCATGGGGATTGGGGCTCCACCTCTGAAGAGTTTTAGGGATTTTCCTGAATTCAATTCAAAAAATGAGGAGGCAGGTCTATAATGAGGTCGACTAGAGGCGATCAGAATCCTTGGGCAGTTGAGTCTAAAAGAGGACAAACTACAATACAGAGCAGCTCTGATCCATGGCAACCAGTGGCGCCAACTCCCACAAAGACTTCTAGGGGGCACGTGGGGGTTTTAGCTGCTTGGGCTACCGTAATAAAGTGCTACAGTTGGGGGTGCTTAAACAACAGAAATCTATTCTCACAACTCCAGTTCCACAGGCTAGAAGTGTGCCATCAAGGGCCAGGTATGGAGAGGGAAGTTGCCAGGAGGAGCTGTCTTAAGCAGCTTCAGCCACATTGCTCTGGCGGATGTACTAGTAATAATTGTTAGGTCGGAGAGAGCCCAGGATCGGATACATGCAGACATGTGATGAGACAATGGACTCCCCCTGGAATTTCTCACAGATCAACGTGCCAGACACAGATACCGGCTTCTTCTCCCTGAATCCACATACCCTCACACAGATGCTGACTCATTCCTGAATACCTTGCTGACCCCCCTGCAGCTGAAGCTTCCTCAACTGAATACCTCAGCTCATGTCCCTGCCCCTCACCCAACCGCAGTATAAAAAAAAGCGCCCCCCTCCATGTTGGCGTGAATCCACGTGCCCTGTCTTTGGGGGTACGTGGGTCTCCCGGGGACGCAGAATAAACCTTTTCCTTTCCTTTCTTTTCTGATTCACTGGACTCTCTATTTCTTGCGCCACCTCCTGAGCCACCTAACCTAACATTTGGTGCCTTGAAACC
>NW_005871112.1:1241382-1261970 GCF_000147115.1 Myotis lucifugus | reverse complement strand
TTCAGACCTGGGAAGGCAGGGGAGACGTCTCTGCCCCACCCACGGTCCCTCCGTCCGTCCGTCCGTCCGTAGCGTGGGTTAAACTGCTGGGATGCCAGCCTTTAGCCCCGCTACAGGCCACGGGTATCGAGCACGGGGAATCCAAATTCCAAACCTGACCTGAGCACACCTCTAGGGTGCCGGCTCGCCGATCTGGCTAAACACGGGGCCTGTCCCGGACCTGCGTCCTTTTTCTGTAACGTAGCATGGCCTCAGTCTGAAAACGGGACCCTGACTTTACCGTCGCACCGATCTCAGTAATTTCTGCCAGCAAACTGGGAAATGTGTCCAAGTCTCTCTCTCAGTCTCTCTCTCAGCCTCTCTCCATCTCTCTGCGTTCCCCGTCCCTCCCCCAAAGTTCCTTCCGCCATCTCTCCTCGCTCTGTCCATCCTCCTCCCTCCGGGCTGTCCCTGCGCTTCCCCCACCGTGCACCACCGAGCCCGCGGTGTGTGTGGTGTATGTGTGTGGGAGTGGGTTGATGTGCTGTGTGTGGGTGGCGGCGCCGGCGCCGTCACCATCATCATCGTTGTCTCCGTGTTCTCCCATTCCCCTTCACCAGAGACCACCGCAAATTCCCCTAGCGAAAGCCGCCCTCTCTCCCATCGGCATAAGCCCCTGTCCGTCCACACTCTCTCCTCCTCCCTCCCTGCTGGACTCTCCTCCAGCCATGCCTTCTCCACCGCCTCCTGATCCCGCCTCCCCTCTTCTGCCCGCCCCGCTGCGGCCGAACTCAAACTGCCTTTTACAACCCCACGCCCCTGCACGCCGCTGCCGCCGTGCGCACTGTGCCCCGTTCCGCTGCCGCGCAGTCCGTCCTTCCTCGCACTGCCACAGCCGCTAACGCCATAGCCGCCCCGACCCTGCCTTCATTCCCCAGTTGGCACACACGCATCCGTCCTCAGGCTCAACATTCCTTCTGTCCCTCCTTCGTTCTGCCCCGCCCCTGGGAGGTTGTGACTTTTAACCACGATTGAGAAGCAGCTGGTGTCCTCGACGACCACACTGCATCCATCAAAGAATTCCAGTGCCTCTCCCACGCCCACCCAGGCCACCTCTCCTGCGCTCTCCCCTCCCCTTACAGGCCTGCCTTAGTAACCTGTACCCCACGCAGTACCCTCTCTAAGTTCTAACTGCCCGCCTTCCACTGTGGGCTCCGCTGAATCTCTGCCCCCATGACTGCCAGCACTTTAAATTCACAGGTGGCCGGCCAGTTCCCTTTGTGAGAGGTTGCAGCTGGGCTCTCTTCAGACCCTTTTAACAAGCAGCTTCCTTCTCCCCTAGAGCCCAAATCCTGAGAACCTTAGCTCCAGAACAGCCTCTTCCATTTCTGCGCCCATTCTACCCCTGAGGGAAGCAGCGGGGACTGAGGGCATAGCTGAATCTATGCCCCCACTCTCTAAACCCGACCTTTAAGGTCTTTCTTAGTCCTCAAACCCAGGTCCGAGATCAAGTGAAAAATGGCCTTGAAAGTTCTTAATGCCCATGAGGAGCAGGCAGAATCTGAACAGGAAGCCCGCCTTAGACAGAAGGTGGACCTGCAGGCACGCCTGGTTGTGGCCCTGAGACCGATGGCAGCCGCCATGGCCCCAAGGGGGCTGTGAGCGGTGGGGGTGCAATGAAAGGAACGCCGCCACCGGAGAATGCTTCAAAAGTGGAAATGAAGGCCACTGGGCAATGCAGTGTCCCCAGCCCCGGGCTCCAGGCAAGCCCTGCCCAGCGTGCGGTCAAAATGGTCACTGGAAGAGTGACTGCCCTGGAAAAGTGGCGGGCCTTCTACGCCTCAGCGTGGGGGGGCCGCCCTTCCAGGCCATGACCACTGGCCATGTTAAAACTGGCTGAAGACTGAAGAAGCCCAGCCTCGATGACTCCAATCACCCTTGCTGAGCCTCAGGTCACAATGAAGGTAGTAGGTCACCTTCCCGGTTGACACGGGGGCTGCCTTCTCTGTCCTGCCCTCCTTTTTAGGGCCCCTTTATCCTTCCAAGATCTTGGTCATGGGTATTGATGGCAAATCCACCTGCCCTCTAGCCACCGGACCCCTTCCTTGCCTCCATCATAGCCCTATAACCCACTCGTTTTTAGTCCTGCCTTCATGCCCCGTGCCCCTGTTAGGACGAGATATCCTCACCATCCTAGCGGCCACTCTGCCCTCCAGCCTCCCTGCTCCTTCCACTCCTGGCCCCCTTTACAGGGACACCGATTCCCCACTGCCATGCGTCCCGTCATGGGGCCCAGTTGTCCCAGACCATAGTCAGCCTAGCTCAGTCTCCGCCTAGCTCAGTCTCTCAGTCTCCGCTGTGAATGCCTTATCTCTTTATCTCCTCCACACTGTCTCCTCCTTTGAACTGAAAACTGCTCTGATCTTGACCCATCCCTCTCCACCCTTCCCAAAGGAAAAATGCAGCAGTTTTAAAATCCAAGCGACTAGAGGCCTGGGAACAGGCTGCGCGACCTGCTCCCTCCCCCTCCCCGCCTTTTCTCCAGCCTCCAGGTCCCTGGCTTCCACTGCTCCTTCCATTTTCCCTTGGATAGCAGCGCATTCTAACATTTCCTCCCACTTTCACTGCAATACCTACCTCTCTCAGGCTCACCGAGTGCGTCCCACCATCCCTGAAGAAGATTCTCCGACACCATCCAGGACCAGATGACTCATCATTCCTCACAGGCTCTTACCTGGCAAGCGCCCCTCCAATTTTTCTCAGGTTTTTCATATTTTCAGGGGAAACAGATACGGAATGATGAGGGAGTCATCAATTCTACTGTCTGGGATGGGAAATCCTCTAGTGTCACTCTCTACTTACAAACCCTGGACCTACTCCTACGCCCACACTCATCAACACAACTTTCCATCTACTCTCTAACATCAATCCCTCCTCTACATCCTGCTGGATTCGTCTGTCACTGGCTCGAACCCTCATCATAGCCACTCAATTCCAACCTATTGGACCATGTAACTAAACTCTCTTTAGAAATTCGCAGCTCCTGGACCGGACCTCCTGCCCATGGCCTTGACCAGAAGTCCGGGCTACACCAAGGAGCCCCACTTTCCTGAGCCCTTTTGACCCTTCTTGCTCAACCACTGTCTCCTTACTGATCCCCCTCCCCTGGGTACGTATCTCCCATATCTGTCCTTAATCAGGCAATTGCTCCGAGAACACGAGAACAGGTTTCTGCCCAAGCCAGAGCCGACCGACCAGGACTCCCAGGACCCCCAGGACCAGCCCTTCACCCTGGTGACTCGGTCCTCCTTAAGAACCTACATCCACAAGCCTTGGAGCCTAGGTGGACGGGACGTCACACTGTAATCCTCACAGCCCCCACCGTGGCCAAGCTGCTTGGCGACCCCAGCTTGACGACCTGTCCTGGCACCGCCTCTCCAGAGACCTGTCCTGGCACCGCCTCTCCAGAGACCTGTCCTGGCACCGCCTCTCCAGACTCAAGAGGACCCCGGAGCAGCAACACTTCTATAAATGTGATGTATTGGGCCCCACTAACGTCTGCCTTAACCGCCCTCCCCTCCTCCTTCTCCTCCAGGCCCTGAGCAACCTACACACACCCCCACCCTCTTGTGTGGAGGTTCAAGGTCCCTGAAACCTACTACCAGAACGGCAAACAAGTCACCTGGCAGCGAAACCCAGACAGGTCTTTGCTGGCTGCCGTCCCACTCATGACTTCTTCAAGAACCCAAGGGAAAGGTGAATGTCAGCCTCCCGTGGCTGGCATTCCCCTTTGGGAACCCGAAACTCCAGAGCCCACCCTGCCCCCACAGATATGCTACCAGACCAGTAATCCGGTAACTGGGGGACAAGTCATTTAGAACTGTACCTGAAACCACACCGCATCCAGTCTCACCAAGGCCAGCCCAGGTACCTTCTTTTGGTGCAACGGCACCTTAAGCAACTGCATGAACTCCTCTGACCCTGGGCCTTGCTTCATGGTCACGGTAGTTCCAAACGAACTAACCTTGTATGGAGAGTCGGAGCTCGCCTGGCTGCTCCCTCCATCCCACCCCCGGACCCGCCGGGCTGTCTTCCTCCCGGTCATGTTAGGGGTGAGTATCACTGCCTCAGTAGGCCTCACGGGAGGGGGGGGGGGGGGGGGCCTCGGGAACAGTCTGGTCATTGCTCAGGACTTTAATGACAAGCTCCAGTTAGCCCTGGAGTCTACTACTGTCTCTTTTAGCCTCCCTACAGCAGCAAGTGACATCAGTAGCCCAAGTAGCCCTACAGAACCAGCGCGCCTTAGACCTTCTGACTGCAGAAAGAGGAGGAACCTGCATATTCCTTCAGGAAGAATGCTGTTAACTACATCGAGTCCGGAGTAGTGGAGCAAAACGTACAGACCCTGACTAAGCTGAATGAAGAACTACATGCACGACACTTCCAGGACAACTCTCCTTCTGGCTGGTTCCAAAGCCCCTTAGCTACCTGGGTCCTACCCATGATAGGGCCCCTGATTCTCATCTGTGTCTTTTTTCTCCTAGCCCCCTGCCTCCTCAAGTTCATCTGCTCCCGGATCGCGGAGATGTCACGGGTGACTGTGAATCAGCTCCTGCTCCATCCCCACACTCGGCTCCCCTCCGACCTGCCTCTGCCTAACCCTGGCCTTTAACCACCACCTCCCCTCGTCGTCCATGTTCAGCTGGAAGCAGCTAGAAAGAGTCGCCGTCCCTTATCACCAAAAGGCCGGGATGTTAGGTCGGAGAGAGCCCAGGATCGGATACATGCAGACATGTGATGAGACAATGGACTCCCCCTGGAATTTCTCACAGATCAACATGCCAGACACAGATACCGGCTTCTTCTCCCTGAATCCACATACCCCCACACAGATACTGACTCATTCCTGAATACCTTGCTGACCCCCCTGCAGCTGAAGCCTCCTCAACTGAATACCTCAGCTCATGTCCCCGCCCCTCACCCAACCGCAGTATAAAAAAAGCGCCCCCCTCCATGTTGGCGTGAATCCACGTGCCCTGTCTTTGGGGGTACGTGGGTCTCCCGGGGACACAGAATAAACCTTTTCCTTTCCTTTCTTTTCTGATTCACTGGACTCTCTATTTCTTGCGCCGCCTCCTGAGCCACCTAACCTAACAATAATATCACCTTACAATTTTCAAAGGGCTTCCACCAACAGTGACCTGTTCTTGGTACGAATTATACTTCTCTTTGCTGCTTTCGTTTTTTTTTAAATTTCTGTGGGACGGTTACTAACAGGTCACTTCTCCATTCATCAGAGATGGATGTTACACATTGCACTATTTCCTCATCAAGCCCTGCAGACTTGCCCTGCTTGTTTCTAAGTGGGAGAGGAAATTAAGTGCATAGAACTTTATTCATTGTTTACACTTAAAATATAATTTTTGGGATACACCATGAGTAGGTTTAATCTTCCCAACTTGTAGAAGAGGATACTGAAGCCCAGAGGGGTTAAGTGTCTCGCCTGCGGTCACAGCTAACAAGTGCAAGATCATGGACTAGGACTTGGCTCTTCTGGCTCCAGTCTGAAGCTCTCTCCATAATACCCAGCTTGCTCCTATCTGAAGTAGAGGTGTCAGCAATTCCAAATTAGAAAAGGGGCTACTAAAAGGGTCCAAGGAGGAGTACCCCCATGATCCCTGCACAAAGCAAGCCCCTTTCCTCCCCAATCATTTGCTGAGTCCCCACAGGGATGAATAAGCCCCAATGTGCCAGCTGGTCTCATGCTTTGAGAGGAACCTGAAAAGACTAAAGCAGTAACTCAAAATGCCTGAATACACCTATTAAGTGCAAGATGCTCGGCTAGGTGCTGAGAGATAAAGATGTAAAAGACAATGGTTTCTGCCTTCAAAGAGCTGGCAATTTAGTGTGTGTTTTTTTAAAGTCACATGAATAAATACTTAACACTTGATCATTTAAAACAAAAACATAATAAAAGAGTGAATTTTGCAGTAATCCCCACTGTACCCATTTGCTGAGGGCCGAATACGTAGCAGTCACTTATAGGTACTATGCCAGGTAACATGCATTAAGAATGCATTATCTGTTTTACAGATGAGCAAACTGTGTTGCTCAATGAATACTCAAAATTCGTGTAAATGCCACTTTCAGATTCTGTGACAATGAGACCCCTCCAGGCCCAGCCTAAAGTTCTAAGCCACAGATAAATCTCCCTTTTACCAATTTAAAACAGGACAGACACCTCTCATACCATCAAAAAAGATAAGGGAAGGAGAGGAAAGAGAGGAAGGGGAGGAAGGGGAGAAGGGTGTACAGGCAGTCCTCGGGTTACGCAGGACTCCAAGTATGTCATTTCGTGGTTACGTCGCCATCTCCCATTTATGTCAAAAAAAAAAAGTTCTGTCATTTTGACGTATGTACATATGTGCTTTATGTTTTTTATTATTTATTTACCACATGTAAAGGTCAGGAATTGTTATCTTTCTTTTAAATTTTTTTTAGTTTCACTTCATTCCTGCTGTGTATGTGCTCCATGTGAGTGACGTAGGTGGGTTCCGACTTACAGCGAAAATCATGTTACACTGCACCGTAGGAACGGATCTCCGACGTAACCCAAGGACCTACTGGACACTGCCTAGCTGAAGAACCCTTCAACAGGAGACATTAAAAGAAGTAGCCAATTGGGTTTATGACATAATCTGTCACATCTTGGCCAATAAAACACACTAATAAAAGTCTGCAAATAAAAGCAGTTTATTAGGTGAGCCATTTTATATTCACGAGCTTTTAATTGACAAGTGTGAGATTTCCACTCAGTTACCCTCATAAACTCAATGAATCTAGGCATCCTTGTCTGACCAGGATAGGACATAAAACAGTGACATGGAGGCCGAAGCTCATGCTCTGTAATTTGTCAGACCTGACTCAATCCAGAGCTCCATGTCCTACTGGGTAAAACGAGGACAATGCCAGCTGCCACAGAGGTGACCACAGGACCCCAGGACCCGGTATCTTTAAGATATCTGCACAGGACAATAGGGATGAGTAAGCCCCACTGGACAATAGGGATGAGTAAGCCCCACTGTGCTTATCCTTGGAGAGTGATCAGAAAAGGGGATAAGGACAGTTCAGAACCTTGGCCAGAAAAATGGAAATATGCACAGAAATGTGTTTCATTTTTATTCAGGGTTCTTAGTCTTCATTGTGCATTGCATAGGAAACCTTTTAAAAATGCTGATGCCAGCCCTAGCTGGTGTGGCTTAGTGGATAGAGCATTAGCCTGCGGACTGAAGGGTCCTGGGTTCAATTACAGTCAAGGGCACATGCCTGGGTTGCGGGCTGGATCCCCATAGGGGGCATATAGGAGGCAGCTGATCAGATTCTCTCTCATTGATGTTTCTCTCTCTCCCTCTCCCTTCCTCTCTGAAATCAATAAAAATATATTTTTTAAAAATGAAATAAATAAATAAATACTGATGCCGGCACTCTACTCCCAGAGATGATTCAAACTGGTGTATGAAGGAATCAGGCGCTCGAATTTTAGGGCAGCCCAAGTAAAATTCAATCATAGTGAAGGCTGAGAAACTTCTGTGTATTAACTAATTAGAACTTAAGACAAAATAGAGCTAGCAAGCTTATAAGAAATCATACCCGTCAATTGCTTGAAGGAGGCAGTTTGTGAGTATATTTAGGAAAGACGGCACCAAGAGCCAGCTTGTGTTCATTAAGAGGAAATCATGCCAAACTGACCTCAATTTTTTTTGTAGAGTTTCAGAATGACTGCCCAATAGATACAAACACCTCTGGACTCCCATAAGACAGATGGCACGACCTCTCCCAACACCTGTAGACAAATTAATCTACTGCCCACTGGGTTCATTAGCAGATCAGCCACAACTTAGAAGACAGCTCCAGGACCTGCCCTTCCTAGTGGCCAGACTACAAAAGCACTCAAATAACTTTCAATAGGCAACAATGAGACGCTAAACTTTGACATCAACAAAATGAACTTAAATAGGGAAAAAAGAGTAGTTTGGGGATACACCCCACACACAGTGAGGTCAGTTGACTGTGTGTCCAAAATATCTCCACTGTACACATGGCTGCTGATGCCCAAATTTTATTTCCAGCGCAGACTTCTTGCCTGCCGATTCATGACCAATTGCCTACTCAACCTCTTCCCTTGAATGTGTAGCAGGCATCTCAAACTCAATGTGGTCAAAACCAAACTCCTGGACTTCTCCAACCCGTTCCTCCTACAGGCTTCAGCATCTCATCTAACAGTGACTCCCTCCTTCCCGGGGTTTGCTCAGGCCAAACCCATGGAGACAACTTGGACTCTCTTCTCAAGTCCCACACTCTGTCTAGCACCAAAGACGCTCAGCTTCACCTTCAAATAAGCTCTTCTTCTCTATATCCTATTACTCACCACTGCCCTCCTACCATCCTGGTCAAAGCCACTATCATCAGTTGCCTGAACTGCTGTGAAATCTCCTGCCAGTCTCCCTGCATCTATGTGCTCATGATTTTCCTTACTTTAGTCCAGTCTCCATATAGCTACCAGACTGATCTTACTAAATCCTTAGCAGACTATGTTACCTCTCTTCTGAAAAGTGGTCCCACTTGGCCAACAAGGTCCTCAAAATCTCTTCTTGCATTGGCCATCCCCCCACCTTCTTGCTCACCTTCTCTGTGAAGCTCTCGCTGGCCACCCTGCCTACAACTGCCATCTCCCTTCCCAGTACATACACTCACTCCTCACCCTTTCCCTGCCTTATTTCTTCTCCTTATAACTCATAACTGACATACTACAATTTACCTATTCATTTTATTTAGTGTTTCTTTTAATATATTTTTATTGATTTCAGAGAGGAAGGGAGAGGGAGAAATATAGACACATCAATGAGAATCACTGATCAGCTGCTTCCCACACGCCCCCTACTGGGGATCTAGCCAAAACCTGGGCATGTGCCTTGATTGGGAATCAAACCGTGACCTCCTGGTTCATGGGTCAACACTCAACCATTGAGCCACGCTGGCCAGGCTTGTTTAATGTTTCTTCACTAGAACAGCGGTCACCAACCTTTCGGACCTCGCGGACCACCAATGGTCCACAGACCACTGGTTGGCGACCGCTGCACTAGAATTTAAGTCCCATGAAAGGAGGGACTGAATGGGTTAAGGCTGCCTGTCACCACTTGAGCCAATTAAGCAGAGACAGGGTTGAATCATATATGAGCATTTTATTTTCCAGTATTGCCCGCAATATGAGAAAGCAGCAGGTCATCCACAAAAATCTCTCTGCAACCCCCCGCACCCCATTAAGCCAGCTGCTTATATTGGGTAGGATAAAGATTACATGGGAAGCCCTGGCTGGTTTGGCACAGTAGATAGAGTGTCAGCCTGGGGACTGAAGGGTCCCGGGTTCGATTCCGGTCAAGGGCATGTACCTTGGTTGCAGGAGGCAACAAAGTGATGTTTCTCTGTCTCTCCCTCTCCTACTCTCTCTAAAAAAATCAATGGAAAAATATCCTTGAATAAGGATTAACTAAAAAATAAAGCTTTAAAAAAGAAAGATTACATGGGGGAAAAGGCAAAAGGAATAAGAATGGGTATGCAAAATGGGTACTGCAGGCACGGGGAAGTAGGCAATGTGGGCTGAGGTGGACTCCATTGTTTGGGCAAACAGGTTGTTAATCTTTCCATGATAACAGGCAGTTAGTTCTCAATGAGAGTGGACCTCATTCAAGGTTGACTCCCAGGTCCAAGGTTGACTCCCAGGTCCCAGGGCACACAAATCCCAGCCAGGTTAGAATGTAATAAGAACAAAACAATCAAGGTTAACGGAGCACCATTACTATTTCTTTTAATATAGCTAGTCCCCAGTATTCTACTTCTACCCCTAACATAATGGCCCTGAAAAGGCAGAACAGTTACAAGATCTGCCTCACCTCATCAGAAAGGTCCAATTGTGTGAGGAATGATGGAAGATGAGGCTCGGAGAGCAAATTCTGCAGGATCCTGAATGCCGCTTAGAGATTTACTCTTGAGTGTAGCAAGAAGTTTTTAAGCAGGAGGATGGCACGGACTTTTAAGAGAAAGACCGGTAGCAGTAAGACCCACTGAAAGGAAGGGAATCCAACAGGGTAAGCGGAGGTGGGAGCAGGGGCATGTTTGAAGTTGAATCAATAGGATTTGATGTCAGCAGATGAGGGTGAAGAGGAACTGACAGGTTCACATCCTAAGAACTGGGTGGATAGTGATGCTAAAATCCCACAAGGCAATTCAGAAGGCAGCATAATAAACACAGGAAAGCATTCTTCAGATGCATGCAAAGAGCATATCCATTCACTGACATGACTTTTAAATGTCTCCTGGATAAAAGTCAGCATATTCACTTTTTTGTTCGATCAACCAGCATTTACACTGCTGGCTTCCATGTGTGCTCAGGATATGCGTGGAATCCCAGCCGGACCTTGTGATTGCCTAAGTATGTGGCTCCTGACTACTTGCCCAGCCTCTCTAGACCTGGATTTCCTCATTTATGAACTAAGTATTTCACAAGATGCCTGGCTCATAAGATTGCTTGAGGATTCACTGAGACAATAAATGTAAAACAGTGAGCAAATTTCTGAGCCCAGAGGAAACATTATTCAAAAGATGTTAATGATTATCAGCATTGTTATCTAAACAGATCCATCTCTGAGGACTACCTGTCAGCCTAAGTGCCCTTAAGTAACTTACAACACAGATTCCACACATCCCACCCAGACCTGCCACAACCAGGATGATCTGGGGGGGATGGAAACAGGTCTGCGCCTGCATTAACACTTGGAGTGCGGGAAACGAGTTAAGTTGGCTCGCGTGAATTGCGCGTACTCCGCGGGAGCCGTCTTTAACTCGGTTCATATAGATTTGCGGTGGAGTGCGGGAAACGTGTAAACTCGGGCCGATTGTAACTGCGTATTACCAAATATTTGTTTGTAATCCACCCTTTTGGTGGATGGAACAAAACCAAAAGACAGAGCCATCTTATATTTTGGCGGGAAATTCACCCGCACTCCAAGTGTTAACAGCATCAGAGAATACTGCTGAAGTAGATAAACATGAGTTTTAATATCTGAAGAAAATATTAAGCTTAACCTCAGTTGACTTCCATTTTCAGTTATTTCTACGTAGGTACATAATACAGGTATACCCAGAGACACTACCGGTTTGGTTCCAAACCGCTATGATAGTGAGCCATAATCTTTTTTGTTGGCAGAGGGTCTTGTCTTCAATTTATTAAAAAAAAATGCAACATCTGGGAAGCGCAATAAAGGGAAGCTCAAAAAAACAACAACACAGGGTACACCTATACCGATAAAGAGAGCTCATAAGGATTAATCTTTAAATGGATCTAACACTTATCTTCCTGTCTTCAGATAACCCCGGGGCCATACGAGGCCTTCACTCTGGGCTGGAGTTAATTTACGATCACCTCCATTCTTCCAATTTTAAGGCTCAGAGATCACTTGCACGTAGCCACACAGAATTAGCAGCACTGAAGATAAGACCTGAATCCAACCTGTTCCAAAGCCCAGACTTTCTCACTGCCTCTACTGGCATCTACCTCTAAGCCAGCGGTTCTCAACCTGTGGGTCACGACCCCTTTGGGGGTCGAATGACCTTTTCACAGGGGTCGCCTAAGACCATTGGAAAACACATATATAATTACATATTGTTTTTGTGATTAATCACTATGCTTTAATTATGTTCAATTTGTAACAATGAAATTGGGGGTCACCACAACATGAGGAACTGTATCAAAGGGTCGTGACATTAGGAAGGTTGAGAACCACTGCTCTAAGCTATTCACCAATACAATGACACAAAATATCTGCAGGGGCTTGGAGCTCACACGAAGAGGAAACCCACAAAAGCATCCTCCTGATAAAAGGGACAGCGTTCTCAGGTCCCACTGAAAAGTGGCAGGTGTGACTTAGGATGAAGGCTCAAAGACATACACACACACACACACACACACACACACACACACACACACAGAATAGCCCTAGCTGGTTTGGTTCAGTGGATAGAGCGTTGGCCTGAGGACTGAAAGGTTCTGGATTCGAGTCTGGTCAAGGGCACATGCCTGGGTTGCAGATTTGATCCCCAGTGGGGGGTGTGCAAGAGGCAACCAATCAATGATTCGCTCTCATCATTGATGTTTCTATCTCTCTGTCCCTCTCCCGTCTTCTCTGAAATCAATAAAAATATTTTAAAAAAAGAAAGAAAAAAAAGAATAAACCACAGGCCCTAGCTGGTTTGGCCAGTGGATAGAGCATCGGCCTGCGGACCAAAGGGTCACAGTTCAATTCCCGTCAAGGACACACACCTCGGTTGCAGGCTCCTCCCTGGCCTGGGCTCTGGTCAGGGTACTGTGGGAGACAACCAATCCATGTGTTTCTCTCACATTGATTTCTGTCTTTTCCTCTCTCTTCCACTCTCTCTAAAAATCAAGGGAAAAATATCATCGGGTGAGGACTTTAAAAAAAAAGAAGAAACCATAGGAGCCCGACTGGCATTGCTCATTGCTCAGTGGTTGAGCGTCGACCTATGAACCAGGAGGTCACCAGTTTGATTCCCAGTCAGGGCACATGCAGGCTCAACCCCAGTAGGGGTTATGCAGGAGGCAGCCGGTCAATGATTCTCTCTCATCATTGATGTTCCTATCTTTCCCTCTCCCTTCCTCTCTGAAATCAATAAAAACATATCTGATTTTTTTAAAAAAGAATAACCCATAGGAGATACTTATAAAATTTGTTACGCTGTTTATATCACTGCAGGGACTTAGTAGGGACTTAGTAGTAAATTTCAGTACACCTTTGGGATGTTCTACCTCTTGTTTGCCAAAACTCATCAAATTAAACCTTAAGAAAGGGGAACAGGCTAAGGCCAGAGAACGAGCCCTGGAAAGTTCCCCCAGCCTCCATCTACCTTTGGATTTCCAACTGTTCATAAAGAGCAAGATTAACATAAGAGGTATTCTGAAAATGGTGCAAAAATCCTAGTTTAAAATTAAACATTTCTCTGCATTCACAATCAATAGATAGAGGGCTGAATACAACCAACCTCTCTAAGCCACCCTAGCACTCAGCCATTTGCATTGCTCCCTCATGTCATCAGCTTTCTCTGAGAAGAGTCTCCAGAGAGTGTGTCCTGACTCCAGCGGCCGTCTCCACAGCAGCATTCGCTTTCCTGAGCCAGCTTCAGGGGAGGGAGCATTTAACCACTCTGGTTTGCCCGAGGCATCTGGCCCAAGCCCTCCGAAACCCCCATCTCTGGGAACAGGTCCTGCCTTGCTACTCCCAACCTGCTGACCTCTGGGATAAGGGTGGACAGAAAAATACAGAGCACAGAGCACGCACACACTCACGCACAGGTTGCCCAGTAGGAGAGAGGGCTATCGCCAGGGAGTCTCAGGGGAATGGGCAATCTAGTGCCCAGCTAGACACAATTCACAAGCGTTGCCACTTATTTCCAATAATAGGGAAGAGGAAGAACTAGTCAGTAAACCATGATGGGAAAATGAGCTGTTTTCGGGGGAAGGAGAGCGGGGCCTATCTCATATCAAACAGTAAAAGAAGTTCCAGGTGCCTCTATTGTTAGAAATGATGCAAGAAAACTAAAAATGCTCATGGAGATTTAGACGGTGCTGAGATTTTTAAGAACATTACAAAAGCTTAGTTTAATGAATGGTATATAAATATTAACATATCTGAACTAAATTAAGAGACAAATGAAAATCTGAAAAAAAATATTATAAGCCCTATCACAAGTTATGCCAAAACATAAGTGCCTTATAGGAAAAAAATCTGTTCATAGACAATTGAAAGAAACACGGATAAATGGGTCAACAGACATAAAAAAAGTTCCACCACTATAATTCAAATAAATTCACATTAAAACTAGTATTTTTAACCTTTCTACCTAGAAAAATAATTTGTGTATTCAAAGTTGACAATGAGTGGTTTAAGCACATTGATAAGTTGGTCAAATCCTGTTAGAAAACAATTTGGCTTTCCACCAGTTGCTCTACTTTTAAAAATATAGAAAAAAGGAAAGATGCACGAAAAATATGAACATGGATGTACATTACATCATCATACACAGAAACAAACTGTGTTCAACCAAAAGTGAAAGACTGCATAAACTACAAACTTTAAATAGCATATTTTGAAGATGAATGCCATAAAGAAATGTTAACCATAGGAAATTAAGGGATCAGGATCAAAACCAGTTTTACAGAAAAGATGTGTGCACCCACAGGTGTGCTTAAAGAGGTTTAAAGAGAAGACTTAAGAGACCGCCAAAACATCAGCACCTGTACTAGGCTAAATAGAAATAAGTCATCCTTTCCCTTTCTTCTTTTTCTATAGTTTGGAATTTTTGTTGTTGTTACCTTCTAGTAGGTTTTTTGGAATTTCTTGCAGAAATAGAAAAACATACATTCTTTTAGAAAATCCACAATTACCAACAGCCAATAATGTACAATTCCTCTTAGATCCCAAGCCCAAATGTGCTGTGAAAACACCAAAACCCTGGTAAAGTCATCTGCATAAAAGTCAGTGAGCTCCTTATTGGTATCTTTAAGATAAGTAGCTGCAAGTTTACAAGTTTAGAAAGCAGGTGAAATTGGAGAAGCTGAAAACTTGGTTGTTGTTCTCTTCAAGGTGGGCCTTGTCTCCAGGCAGCACTTCCTCCTGGCTGGGCTCATTTCAGCTTTCACGCCTGCAGCCAGAGGGGCACACAAGAAAATCACTAAGGTGCCCCAGACTTTAAAATTCCTCAAACTGCAGAAGGTAAATCAAGACACGATGGCCACTGTGGTCAACAATTGACTTCACAAACACCTGCCCTTTTTTAAACTATAATACTGGAATGACAATGGAGGAGTGGCTTAAAACAGAGAGTCAGTCTCAACTTTCCATGAGAATTACCTGGGGTGCTAGTTTAGGTAAACGCTAACCCCAGAGTTTCCAATTTTACAGAATTGCTGTGGAATGGGTGCTGGAGAACTTGCATTTCTAACAAAGCTCCCTGGTGATGTGCATGAGGCAGAGGTGGATGCCATACTCTGAGAACAGTTGCCCTAAAGGAAGGTAACAGATGTTTCCTGTGGCCCAACCACCTCACAACTCCAGTCTGTAAGAACAACAGTGAGTTTAGAATGGCCTTCTCCATGGATTTAAGAGCCAACAGAAGTGGCTCAGCACAGCGGTTTGGAACACAGGCCAGGACACCAGACTGCCTGGTTTGGGATGCTGCTCCACCACGTACTAGCTATGTGATCCTGGGCAACTTACTCAACCTCTCTGCTTCAGTGCCTTCAGGGGGAAAACAGATAATTGCTCCTTCCCCTCCAGGAGGGAAACCAGAAATGGATGCCTACTCAAGTCATTCATGAGAAGTCCTCACCACCTTCCCATTTCCACGTACAAACATTTCCAAAATCCACAAATAGGAAGTGCTTCCACAGCGCCTTGCCCTGCCTGAAGTTACGGAGATGTTTGCCTCCTTCATTATAATTTATAATAAGCAGACATAGCCTTCTTCCCCTTTCATGTAGAGAAGGGCACCAAACAGCCAAGGTCTGTTCCACACATGCTGAATACACCGCAATCAAAGCCCGTGCAGGAGGATCCCCTTGGAATCTCTTAGAATATGTGGGAAAGGTGAAAGGAGGGTTAGGGTCGAGAAACAAAAGATCTAACCATCAACCAAATGTGATTCAAGTCCAAGGGTTCAGGGCCCACCTCCTTCCTAGTACCAGCTCCTAGATATAAAACTTAAAGAGCATCACCTCTGTGGGCCGACTTTCACCGATGTGTTTCCACCCAGCTCAAGGGCCTTTCAGTGGTTTTAGGACCATAGGAGTCCCGGGAAGAACTACCTGCATCAATACCCTGAATTGCTTCCCTAGAGGCTAGAGATCCCTATAAAACCTACCCCTTTGTAGACCTCAAAGGTGCAAGTGGATATATTCGCAATAGGAAAGGGGCTGGTCAAGGACGTGCTCCAGTCATGGCTGTGTGTCCCAGGCAAAAGAAAGCCGCGTTCAAGTGTCTCCATTCATGAAATAAATAATAAAGCGTTCTTAACCCACAGGAAATTTGCCACAACTAGGTACTAGGACACCCAGTGTGAAACAGACATGAAGAAAGAGCGAGGGGAAGAGACAGACACGGTCCAGGACACAGAGGGAGCCGCTGGAGTTGGAACTCGGCGGCACGTAAGGAATATCGGAAGAGGTGGGGACACTGTTGGGAGATGGCAATGGTCCAGGGCACTAAATTGGCTTCGGCTGCAGGGAGACCAAGCAAGCTATTCATAAGCTGCTGGCTTAGAAAGAAAGAAAAGGGTGCAGCTTTCGTTCAGAAGTGCAAATCCCTGAGCCTCAGGGGGGAAGCCGAGTACGGTGGGCGGGTTGGAGAGATCCAGTCTGTTCTCCCGCGGGGCTACCTCCTCCTCCCCGGCGAGCGGCGCGGCAGGGAGCCCCAGCGGCCCCGCCAGCAGGGCTCCCGGTCCCCCTCCGGGGCCTGCTCCCGCCCGCCCCGCTCGCCGGGGTGCCGGCGGGGAGCACGCGGCCGGCGTGGGGCGGCCCCGATCGCAGCCAGAAGGAAAGCGCTCCCTGGTTCAGACCGCGTCCCCACCCCCAAAGCCGGGCGCACGCGGCGGCGGGATGACAGGCGCGGGGGGGTGCTCACCAGAAGAACACGCGCGAGCAGAGGTTGGCGTTCTGCAGCGGGTTGGGCTTCACCTCCGTGTACACCGGCAACATCTTGGCGGCCGCGCGGCCGCGAGCCGGGTGGCGCTGCTCCGGCGGCGGTGTGTCCCCGCTGCTCCCCGAGCCGCCGGCAGGGATGCTGGAGCTCCGGCCGCCTCTCCGGTCCGCTCGGCTGGAGCCGCGAAATCACCCGCTTCCGGGAGGAGAGCCCGGCGGCCCGCCCCGTCCCCGCCTCCAGCGCCCAGGCCGCGCCGGGGCCGCTGCTGTGGCTGCCGCTGCGGCTGCCGCTGCCGCTGCCGCCAACGCCCCCGCCTGGAGCCGGGAGTCGGGAGCCGCGAGGCAAAGGGTCCACGCGAGGAGCGGGAGGCCGGGCCCACGCTGCCGGGCCACGCGCTGATGCGAGGCGAGGCCCGGGCGCTGTTGGATGGAGACGGTAGAGGGACCACGGGCCCTTTGCCCCGGTACCAGCGGCCCACGTGCTCAAACCTGGTCGCAAACTTTACGGAGTTTGTGCTCCGACCTCAGGCACCAGCTAAGTAGAGAAGGGAGGCGCCGGCTCTGCCCGCCCCCGCCGCTCAGAAACGCCCCCCTCGGCTGCGGTTTCGGAAGACCTGCAGAAAGCTGCCAGCTGCCCTCTTTGGAACCAAACAAAGGTGCTGTGGGAGGTCCTCCAACCTGAGAGTGAATATTTGACCTGGACAACAGCAGGGTTTAGCACAGATTCCCTTTGTAGAGCCGCAACACCTAAACAAAGGTACCAAGATTAGAAGAACTCAGAATTTGGAAGATGAAAGCGTGCTGTCATCTCACGTGTTGCATTATGCTGAGGGCCTCTGTGAGCTTTTTGCTGCCCTCTTAGATTGGGAAAGGAATGTGGGGAGGGAGAGAGTGCATTGTGGGTGAAAAGGGGGTCACATGCTAACCTGACAAGCTCAGGCAAGGCCTGTGTGGTGGCCTTGCAACCTCGGAGACCTAAAGTAACCACAAAGGATGGTCTGAAATTAAAATTCTTTTAATTAAAAAGTCTGTGGTGGGTAGTCATGTCCTAGGCCAGTGTCTTCCCTGACAAAGATCAACTTTGACCTTAACTGAGCCTATTGTCTTTTTGCATCTTCTATAACAAACCTTTGGAAAGTCAAGGTAACTTCCCCTTTCTCCCCTCCCCCACCTCTGAACCCCACAGGACACAATCAATGCACCAGGGCGGAGACCACAAATTCCCTCATTGCTACTGTTATCCTGTTAATTGTTGACTGTTAACTAATCTGTACCCACCTGTGTAAAAGAAGCTTGTGTCCATCATTTTACTTTTTTAAGTTTATTTTTATTGATTTTAGAGAGGAAAGGAGAGGGAAATATAGAAACATCAATGATGGAAATCATTGATTGGCTGCCTCCTGCACACCCCACACTGGGGATTGAGCCTGCAACCCGGGCATGTGCCCTGACTGGTAATTGAACTGTGACTTCCTGATTCATAGATCGAGACTCAGCCACTTGAACCACTCCGGCTAGGCTCATTTTGCTTTTTATCCAATCCCAGAGGTCTTTGCTTTCTCATGTCTCCCTAATCTATTGCCAATGGATTTCATGTAATCCACTTAAGTCTCCTCTTTTGACTGTGATGTATAAAACAATGCTCAAAACTGCCATTCTCTGAAGCACTATCTCAATCTGTTGAGATTCTGCTTCCTGGCAATTGTCTACAATTTGGGGCCAAAAAAAAACTCCGGAAAAAACTTTTTTCCCGGTGTTCAAAAATTTTTTTTAAGGTTAAAAAGCCTTTTGGATTTTTTTTCCCCCCCTCTTTTTAGGAAAAGGGGGGTTTCCCACCCTCCCTAAAGCTGGGGGCCCCCCCTTGTTGGGGGGGGGCCCCCCAACAAAAAAAATATTTTTTTGTTGCCACTTTCAAAAACCAAAATTTGCCACTTTTTATGAAATTGTTAATGTAAAATATCCGATATGGCCAAATGGTTTTTTCCGAATGTCTTTAGGAGGCCCCTATGAAAAGGTCGTTCGACCCCCAAAGGGGTCGCGACCCACAGGTTGAGAACTGCTGTCTTAGAACCTAGTGAAGAGTAGCAAGTGGTACATACGTTTCCGAATACCAGTCGTGCACACTTCTGGGGTCCTTACCTCACTTTTATATATATATAATTTTTTTTTTTTTTTTTTTTTTTTTACTAGAGGCCTGGTACACGATATTCCTGCACTGGGAGGGGAGTCCCTCAGCCTGGCCTGCACCCCTTGCAGTCTGGGACCCCTTGGGGGTCCTTAGCACGGCCGCAGAGCAGTGAGCCCAGCTTCTGGCTGAGCCGCACTTCCCCTGTGGGAGCACACTGACCACCACGGGGCAGCTCCTGCATTGAGCATCTGCTCCCTGGTGGTCAGTGCACGTCATAGCGACCAGTCATTCTGCCATTCACTCAATTTGCATATTAGCCTTTTATTTGCATATTAGCCTTTTATTATATAGGATTGATTTCAGAGAGGAAGGGAGAGGGAGAGAGAAATAGAAGCATCAATGATGAGAGAGAATCATTGATCGGCTGTCTCCTGCACATCCTTCACTGGGGATCAATCTCACAATCCAGGCATATGCCCTTGACCGGAATCAAATCCAGGACCCTTCAGTCTGCAGGCCGACGCTCTATCCACTGAGCCAAACCAGCTAGAGCCTTACCTCACTTTTAACTGTGATAATGCCTGAATCAAGAAGGTATTATCCCTATTTTACAGATGAGAAAGATGAGGTTCAAGAACAAAACTTGTCCAAGGTCTGCCCTGGCCAGTTTGGCTCAGTGGATACAGTGTTGGCTTATGGACTGAAGGGTCCCAGGTTTGATTCCGGTCAAGGACACCTGCCAGGGTTTCAGGCTCATCTCCAGTATCTCCAGTGTGAGGTGTGCAGGAGGCAGCCAATCAATGGTTCTCTCTCATCATTGATGTTTCTATCTCTCCCTCTTCCTTCCTCTCTGAAATCAATAAAAATATATATTTTTTTAAAACTTGTCCAAGGTCTTAGAGTTAGTAAATGATGAAACCCAATTGAGACTTAGCTCCAGAGACCAGCATGGTCTGGATAGTCAGTGTAGGAAATAGGCCTCTAAGATCCATCTCCAGCATAGTCAACTTTTAATGGAACCGGTTACTGAATTTCCCCAGGGAAAACAGAATGGAGGGAGGAGGGAGGAGGATATAAGAACAAAGAACTGTGGATGAGAGCCAACACCTTGGTGGAAACTCCCCTGAGGCGAGCCTGCTGCAACTACACAGGGGGAGGTGGAGATACTAGAAAAGGCCTCAGCCCAGTGTTTTTAAATGGCCTACTGTGAGACCATAAGACCTAGGCGAGGTGTGAGGAAACAGGTGACCCCATGTACTCAGCCAATGAGGAAGTGGAGGAGGGGCTGGATAAATAAACTGTGATTGCTACTCCATGTATGCCTGTACAACCGGATGGACACCCACTCTCCAGAACGTATTAAACGTCTAATTTTCTCCATACTTCTGTCTCTGAGTCTGTTATTTGAATTCGGACAGGTGAGCATTTCTCGGTCAGTGTGCATGAAAAGTGCCCAGAACCCACTGGTTGAAATGGGACGGTCAACAAATCAACAAACAAGTGCCGGCGAGGATGTGGAGAAAAAGGAACCCTCGTGCACTGCTAGTGGGAATGCAGACTGGTGCAGCCACTGTGGGAAACAGTATGGAGATTTCTCAAAAATTTTAAAAATGGAATTCCCAATCGACCCAGTGATCCCACTTCTGGGAATATATCCCAAGAAACCAGAAACACCAATCAGAAAGGACATATGTATCCCTATGCTTATAGCAGCAC
>NW_005871112.1:1237935-1240548 GCF_000147115.1 Myotis lucifugus | reverse complement strand
AAAAAAAAAAAAAGAGGTACTTTTTCCGTTCGCAACAGCATGACGGGCGTGGAGCCAACTACTGCTAAGAGAAATATCCTATTGGAGAAGAATAATTTTCCCAGATAATTACTCATATGTGGGATTAAAGACCAATATATACTGGGGGAGAAAGATGGTTCCCGAGCCCAAGAACCCTAGATCAACTCCCTCCCTGCCCCTCCCCAGAGGTTGGGGGGGGGGGGATATCAACCAAAGCACTTATTTATTAGCATATTAGCATAACCAATGGACACAAACACGGGGGCCGGTGGGGGCTTTTCCCTTTGGGGGGCAAGGAGTGGGGGGGGGGGGGAGTCAATCAGGGAAAAAGAAGACATATGCAATACTTTAAACAATAAAAAGAAAGAAAGAAAAAAGAAATTGGACTGAAAGAACAAAATCTTGGACCCCCCCCACGCATAAGTCTCTAGTTATTTTATGTCCTCAGCAGCTTCTCTTCCCTTCAACCCTAAATAAAATATCAGAGGATACAAGTTTATGATGTTTACAGAATTACTTTATTATTCTATGATAATTACCCATGTGCCTTGGCTAAAATACTTTCAGTTGTGCAAGATGAATAAGTTCTACAGACCTAGTTTACAGCAATGTGACTGTAGTTGACAACAGTGTGTATTTGAAATTTGCTAAGGGAGTGACCTCAACATAAAAAAGGAAAGTGGTTAAGATGTTAAATGACGGATATGTTGACTGGCTTGGTTGTGAATATTACACAATGTATATGTATAGTGAGAATGTGGTTGTACAACTTAAATAAGTACAATTTTTAATTGTCAGTTATACCTCAATAAAACTGGGGAGGGGGAGAGAAATGGCTTTTAAAGAAAGCCTGACTGTATTCAAACATTTTTTAAAAGGCAAATTGTGAGTAATTTTTAAATGATGGGTGATGGGGTGGGTATTATACTTTTAAAAATTTTTATTGTTGACATTATTACAGATGTCCCCCAACCTCCCTTTGCTCCCTTCACCCAGACCCCACCCTCCTCTCCCTCTGGCTCTAACCACATTGTTGTCTGTGATGTGCTGTGCATATATGTTCTTTGGCTATTTTCTTCACCTTTTTTCATACCCCCACGTCCCCTATTATACTATTTTCTTAATTATTTCATGTATGTTTGAGAATTTCAATTACAGAAAGGAAGACAATTAGACTGAATATTGTAAGAAATCTATGATTATTCAATTACCTATCTTTATATGTTAGCTCTTCTCAGATAATGCAGTCTATAAACCCAAATAATCAGCCCTCGCCTGATTTTAAAGTTCTCTTTGAACTTCCCTAAATTTTCCAGCCCTGTAACTCAAGCATGTCAAACTCGGGGCCCACTGGCCACATGCAGCCCACAATGAATATTTTTTGCGGCCCAGCCAATATAATGGTGTGAGCAGTTATTTCCAATTATGAAAGGATGTAAGTCTCCTGTCAGATCCAGAATTGCTGACATTCACCTTGGGTCAGTTTTGAAAGTAATCACTACGAGCAAGATTTCCCCAAAAGTAGGAAAGATAGTAGCAGAGAAGCGATGTCAAGTGTCAGGAAGAAAATATTAATTTTATCGTTGCTTTCATTGCTAATCATTGCTATCATGACTTTTCAAAATAAACCTACTTTTCTATGAAAATTGAAGCTTTTGTGTTTTTGCGGCCCACATAAACTTAAACCTTGTTTATTTGGCCTGTGTTAGCCTTTGAGTTTGACATGCTTGGTGTAAATGCTCAGCTACCAGTTCTACTTCAAAGATGAATCACTTACTAAAGTTAGAAGTCTAGTGACTTCCCTTGTCAGACTGCCCCAGACTACTCTTCCTACTTCCCATAGGATTATTATGAGCCTTCCAACTTGTGAGTGCACTTTTAAAACCCAATGTAGCATACAAATAAAAGGGAGGGGCTTTTTTCACTCATTCAACAAATGTTTAGTGAATGTCTTCTGGGTGCATGACCACTAGGCCAAGCACAGAACTTGCAAAGCTCTATCTGCACTTGTTTTTTTAAATATATTTTTATTGATGTCAGAGAGGAAGGGAGAGGGAGAGAGAAATAGAAACATCAATGATGAGAGAGAATCATTGACCGGCTGCCTCCTGCATGCCCCCTACTGGGGATTGAGCCCGCAACCTGGGCATGTGCCCTTGACCAGAATCGAACCCGGGATCCTTTAGTCCACAGGCTGACCCTCAGCCCTATCCACTGAGCCAAACTGGCTAGGGCAGCACTTGTTTACTGATCTCAAATAGTTCAATACTATAACTAAAAAGACCATAATATCAGAAAGGCTGTGGGAAAATTAGAATCCTCATATACTGCTGATAGTAATGTGAAATGAGACAGCAGCAACATTACCATATAACCCAGAAATTCCATTCCTAGGTATCTACCCAGGATAAATTAAAACATTCACACAAAAACTTACACATGTCATAGTAGCACTATTAATAAAAACTAAAAAGTGGGGGGATGGGTGGGAACTAAGTGTCCATCAACGGATGATTGGATAAATAAGATGTGGTATATATACAATGGAATATTATTTGACATTCTACAAAAGATAAAATACTGATGCATGCT
>NW_005871112.1:1195682-1237835 GCF_000147115.1 Myotis lucifugus | reverse complement strand
AGTACCAACAATCACGCTTAAGCTACATAATCTTTACTCCCTGGAATGGAGATAAGAAACGCCCTAACCTTTGTAATAGAAATTGACAGGATTAAAATCTGCTGGTATAAATATAGATGTAACAAGACAATAAACATCAGATCATCATCAGATCCTCGTCAGTTCCTAACCAGAACTCCGACCAGAACTTTGGCTGGAGATCCTGGCTAGAGGTCCTGACTAGGCTGCTGATCAACTGAAGGCTGTCTTCGTGTCATTCCTTCTTTGCGCCGACTCCGTCCACACCTTTGGGGACCCCTGGACCCGCTGGGATTGGACCCCAGCAGAGAGGCCTGAAAGAACAAAGCAGGCACGCAAAGGAAAGTCATATAGTCAACATCTGTTAATTAAACACCTATGTGTGCCAAAAACTGTGCCAGGAGGAGCTAGGGATACAGAAGTGAACAAGACGAGTGGTATAGAGGACAGTCTTGGTGGCATTAAGTCTCTGGGGTTTGGAAAGCTAATAGTGTCTCTACTGGATTGTGTGACCTGCTGTAGCTGAAGCTATCACTTTCCGGTTCATATACTCTGGGCATCGCTCCAGGTCTAAGGCAGCTTACTGCTTATCTGTAACTCTACTTAAGGTCCTTTTTCTGGCTTTCGAAGCACATTGGGCCCATATGCAAGGCAAGCTAAAACTCTGTAATCAACCCTCAACCAATGTGCCAGTGGCCTTCCCCATCTGTTGAGATAATTCTCTCTCCCAGTGTTACCCAGCAGAATGGAGTCCAGTTGCCTAAGCAGTAACTTGCTTGCTAATACACCCTTTATTGCCTTCCTTCCTTTCTCTGTCTTACTCCTCCACTCCCTACAAGTGTTTTCCTGGGATCACCTCCAAAATCCTTGTCTCAGGGCCTGCTGCTGTGTAAACCCAAACTAAGATACCTACCAGAAGCATTCTTCCAATTACAGAAAAATAGTAGCCAGGTAAGTACAATATTAATTGCCTTGCACCCATAAAAGCCCTAACATTCTGTAAACAATGGGTTTTCCAATTCAGTAAGACGATCTGCTTGAGGATTTTGAGGACTCAAAATACATGTGGTTCAAATTGAGATATGCTGTAAATGTAACATTCACAATGGATTTCAAACACTATAAAACAAAATTTCTAAATGTCTCATGAATGATTGTTTTACATTTATTTCATGTTGAAATGATAGTATTTGATTTAAAAATATCTTGCTAATATTAATTCCAATTTCAGTTGTTCCTTTTTATTTTTTGACATGGCTATTACAAAATTTAAAATTGCAGATATGACTCACTTTATATTTCTGTGGACAGCGCTACTGTAACCAATGGATAAACTCTAACACCACTAATTTCTCTCTCACTCAAGAAAGCAAATGAGCCCAACCCATGTGACTCAGTGGTTGAGTCAACCTGTGAACCAAGAGGTCACGGTTCAATTCCCAGTCAGGGCACATGCCCAGGTTGCAATCTCATTCCCTGGTGGGGGGCATGCAGGAGGCAGCTGATCAATGATTCTCTCTAATTATTGATGTTTCTATCTCTCTCTCCCTCTCCATTTCTCTCTAAAAGCAATAAAAAATCAATCAATCAATCAATAGAAAAATATCCTAGGGTGAGGATTAACAACAACAACAAAAAACGTTCATCCTCTTTTATGCAATAATTTTACTTATAGGAATTCCACTTACAAGATTATCAAGAGAACAAGTCATCATAGATAATAATATTATGTACAGATATGTTTAGCAGAGTAGTTCTTACTATAATAGAATTTAGAAACAACTAAAAGTTCAACAATAGCAAAATGATAAAATAAATCATTTTTAAACATACTTTTTGAACATCATTCCCTTGAAAGCACTGGGAATCAATAGTAAACAAGGGATATAAGGTTTATATTCTCACAGCATTTACACTCAAGTAGTAGGAGATGGACAGTACCCAAGTAAATAAATGAAGAAGGTAAGTTCAAATTTGATGAGGGCTATGAAGAAAATAAATAGGAGGAGAAAAAATGCTTGGAGGTGGTGAGCCTTGATTTAAATTGGCCAGTCAGGAAGGCTTGTTTAGAGGATATTCTTGAGCTGAAATATGAAAATCAAGAAGGAGCCACCTTTGTGCAAATCTGGGAGGAAAACAAAAACAAAAACCCACCAACAAGAAAATCCATGGCATTGGAATTGGATAAGATAAATTCTGGGGAGAGAGTAGATGTCAAAGAGAGAGAGAGAGAGAGAGAGAGAGAGAGAGAGAGAGAGAGAGAGAGAGAACTCTTCTTGCATTTGTAAGTGAGGGGAGACTTGGGACAAATAATCACCACTCCCAAGATTAGGGAGACAGGCAGATAAGTACAGGGAATCTTGGCTTCCTGGAGCAGAAGCCACCAAAGGAACCAGTGCTGGGGAGGAAACTTGAACTGTAATTGATGAATTGCTGGAGGCTCAGTGTGGACAAGTCTCAGAATTAAAAACTCCAGAGGGACCCAGTCACAGGGGAGACCCCACAATATTGTGAGATTTAACTCCAGGAGTTCCATTAGATTCTGATAGTAAACAAATATTAGAGAAACCTTTCCTCAGGCTTCCTGAAGGGGAAAGGGAAAAGAAACCATTTAGAAATACAGAAGGTCCTTGAATAATGCCATCTATAAATATAAAACCCTAATATGCAAATAGACCGAACAGCAGAACAACTGAACAACTGAACAACTGGTCGCTATGACATGCACTGACCACCAGGGGGTGCATGCAGAACATGGTGGGCATCGGCCACGGTGGGATGGTAGAATAGGTGAGCGGAGGCGCCAGACCAAGAGGAGGTGCCCATCACTGTCATCAGGGCGAGCTTCTGGTGGTAACTGAAAATTCTTTGCTCCTGCATGCCATAGTCCCACTTGCACCTAATGCCGGCACCAGCCCCGCTCACACCCACTACTGGTGCTGGCCCGCTCACACCCGCAGCCAGCACCAGAGCCACCACTCACACCCACTGCTGGTGCCCAGCACTGGTCTCAATTGCTGAGTGCTGTCAGTAGGTGTGAGTGATGGCTACCAGCGCCAATTGCCCCTGAGGGCTTTTCCACCTCCCCCTGCTCCTGAGGGGCAATTGGGGCAGCAGCCACCACTTGCATCCCCTGCTGGCTCCAGCCCCAATCACTCTGAGCCATCAGGGGGTGCGAGTGGGGCCGGCACTGTCAGTGCATGGGAGCAGCAGCAGCAATAGCGGGGCTGCTGGCAGACAGGGGACCGGAGGCCACAGTGAGAGGGGCTGGGCAAGGGTGCGGAGATGGGCTGAGACCCGCCACTGTGCCCACCGCAGCCTCGTGGCCCACAGTTCCTTTCAAGGTGCACAAATTTGTGCACTGGGCCCCTAGTTCATTATAATGTTGATGAGATGCTGTAGGAACTTAAATCTTGTTCATATCAATTAGTCTATAAGATTGGTTTCACCATATGACACATTTTGCTTAAAGTTGTGGAACCTAACCAAGACATTAAGTGAGGACTTACTAGTATATATAGTTCTTCAACCAGACCTGCCCTCAGGGGAAGCTAGTTAAGCAAAGCCTAACCTGCTGGAGTATTATCTGTGCCTAACTAACCTGGGAGAAAGAAAATACCCAACTCCAGCTGATTCTAGATATTCTGTCCCAAAAATGCAGTAGGGGGAAGAAGAATGAGAAACACTTCTGAAGTTCACAGTTCAAAAGTATAGGCTCACTAACAGACTGAGACCTCATCATAGAACAATAGAATTGCCTCTCCCACACCTTACCAACACATTGATAATGCCTCTTTTACAGCATTTTTTTTTTTTACACAGTACATCATGTCTGGATATCAAGAAAAAAATTACAGGCATGCCCAAGGACAAAACACAAATTGAACAGATAGAGCAAAACAGGGAAGGCAGGGATGTTGGAATTATCAGACCAGGAATCTAAAACAAATTTGTTTATGATTAATAAACAAAGGGATCTTTTGGACAGAGTATACAGCATGTAAGAACAGATGGGCAATGTAAGCAGAGATGAAAATCCTAAGAAAGAACAACAACAAAAATATGCTAGAGATGAAAAGCACTGTAATAGAAATGAAGAATGCCATTGATGGGCTTATTAGTAGACTGGACACAAGAATAAATCTCTGAGCTTGAGGACATAGCAATAGAATACTCAAAAAACAAAAGGGAGAGAACAAAGACATAAAAAACAGAAGAGAATAGCCAAGGGCTGTGGAACAACTACAAAAAGTGTAACATATGCATAATGGGAATACCAGAAAGAGAAGAACAAGGGAAAAGAATACAAGAAGTATTTGAAACAATAATAACAGAATTTCTTCAAGTTAATGTCAAACACCAAATCATAGACACAGGAAGTTCAGAAAACACCAAGCAGGATAAATGCAAAAAAAACAAAACAAAAACCTATACTTAGGCATATCATTTTCAAACTACAGGAGAACACCTTGCCTATATTCTATAGAGAAACAAAGGTAAGACTAACATCCCCTTCTCCTCAGAAACCATGCAAGAAGAAGAGAATGAAGTGAAAATTTCAAGTGTTGAGAGAAAGAAACCACAGGCCTAGAATTCTGTATTCTGTGAAATGATCTTTATCAATCATGAGGGAGAAATAAAGACTTTCTCAGACAAACAAAAATTGAGGAAATTTGTTGTCAGTAGGCCTGCTTTGTAAAAAAAATTTATATAATAAAAGGCTAATAATATGCAGGGGGAGGGGGGCTATGGGGAGATAAGGACAAATATGTAATATGTAAAGAAAGAAAAAAAAGAGGTAGTTCAGAAAAAAAAAAGGGCTAATGTGCAAATTGTCCCCTCAACTGGGAGTTTGATCAGGAGTTCAACCAGGGGGGTGGGGGCTGGCCAACCGCCCATGGCCCCTCCCCCCAGCCCCCCATCACTGATGGGGCAGGCCAGCCAGACCCCACCCATGCACAAATTCGTGCACCAGGCCTCTAGTATATATATATTTCCTTACAAGAAATGTAAAAGACATTTTTTAGAGAGAAGGGAAATAGGTCAGAAAAATCTACAGAAAGTAAGAAAAAGCATTAAAAAGTAAGTGAAGGGGCAGTTGTACAAGAGGAACAGATGAAACATATGGCAAGTAATGGACAGTGGCTAGAATGGAAGCAGAACTTACAAAAGTCCTTTCTTGGGAGTGTAGTGACAAAAGCAACGG
Source organism: Myotis lucifugus (assembly GCF_000147115.1). Classification (NCBI taxonomy): domain Eukaryota; kingdom Metazoa; phylum Chordata; class Mammalia; order Chiroptera; family Vespertilionidae; genus Myotis; species Myotis lucifugus. The sequence continues at coordinate 1,232,611 of NW_005871112.1, read as the reverse complement.
AGAAATTGTGAGCTATTCCAGCAGAGAGAGTGGTAAACCCTGCCTGCCATTTCTATTCCTTCACTTGTCTTCCCTGACAACCACATGTTGTCGGGCACCTCACATGTGGACTCAGGATCAGCCAGCTAGTTGACTTGTATATTGACTCATTTTTACTACACTGATGGCTAATATCTTTTTATAGACTCGACTGTAGGTTCTTTCTCGATTCCTGACATTTGGCTATGCCTCAGCTCTGGTAATTAAGGATATTGTTTTTTATTGCCTGCATTGGGTTTTGCTGGATTCTGCCTGGTGATGATGCTTTACTACTGACCACAGTCTACCAGACGGAGGAACCAAGATAAGGAGGTCATTTAACTAAGAAGCAAATGGAAAAGTGCAGCTGCCCTCTGGCCCAAAGCTGGTAGTTTAGGTCAGAAAGCATGGTGTTTTGCCTCTTCAGATGAGCTAGTCTGTAAGGATGCATTTTATGCAAAGTTCAGAATTACACGGTGTTATAGTCTGCTAGTATCCAGTGAGAGATACCACTCTCTTAAATTTAGGCCAAATTCTGAACTTGAAGTTTCCACACCTTTCACCAACTGGTGTGTATATGTGTGTACTTTTTCATTTTTCAAAACAACCAGGCAGGCTATGTCTAGGCAGGCAACAGGTATAAGTAAGCAAAATATAGAATTTATTCTTGTATTACTATTTATTAATTATTGTATTATTTTCCATACAGCAACTGTTTGCCCTACCCTGTGTCTGTGCTCCGTGGACCTCAACCTCTACTCTGCTATCCTCAAACCACTTTTCTTGTTTCAAGTTTAGACTTTCATCTGGCAACTGAAAATCAGGCCATCTCTGCCTACCAGTCAACTGGTCCGTTTTTATAAAACAACCATCTATGTACCATATTGACACTTGCTTATAAATCCATTTGAGTATTTTATTACATTTTCCTACATTGTTTAAAATACATAAATGAAAGATAAGGAAAATTAATATGCTAATATTAGCAATAATGCAATTAAAGCAAAGATGAAGAGAGCATGAAGTAGACGAAAAGAGGTACCTCTTCACTCTGGTTGGAATACATATTGGAAGTGAGCTAGTTGATTCTATGTTTCATTCTGAAGGAAAATATTTTTTTTTAAAAATCAATGAAATACTTATAAGCAGCTTTATTCATAATTGCCAAAACTTGGAAGCAACCAAGACATCTTTCAGTAGGGATATGGACAAATAAACTGGTACATTCAGGCAATGGAATATTATTCAGCACTACAATTTAAGAGCTACCAAGCCATGAAATGACACGGAGGAAGCTTAAATGCATATTATTAAGTACAGGAAGCCAATCTGAAAAGGCTAAATACTTTATGATTCTAAATATATGACATTCTCAAAAAGGCAAAACTATGGAGACAGTAAAAAGATCAGTGGTTGTCAGAAGATAGAGGTGGGGAGGGGTGAGGGGTGAAAAGGTGGAGTACAGAGGAGTTTCAGGACAATGAAAATACTCTGTATGATATCATAATGATGGAATTATTATTATTATACATTTGTCCAAACCCATAGCATGCACAACATTCAAAGTGGACCGGCTCTAGTTGGGTGGATAGAGCATTGGCTCAGTGGATAGAGCATTGGCCTGCAGATCAAAGGGTCCCTGGTTTGATTCCAGTCAAGGGCAATTACTTTGGTTATAGGCTCCTTCCGGGCCCTGGTTGGGGCTCATGCAGGAGGCAACCAATCGATGTGCTTCTTTCACATCAATGTTTCTCTCTGTCTTTTCCTCTCTCTTCCACTTTCCCTAAAAATCAATGGAAAAATATCCTCAGGTGAGGATTTAAAAAAAGTGGACCCTAATGTGAACTATGGACTTTGGGTGAGTATGATGTGTTAATGTAGGTTCATCAGTTGTAACAAATGTATCACTCTGGTGCAGGATGTTGACAATGAAGGAGGCGATGCACATGTCAGGGTAGAAGGCATATGGGATATCTCTGTTCCTTCCCCTCAAAAAAGAAAAAGAAAATATCTATGAAATACTGTTTTTCATACATTTTTAAATAGAATTTATTTGAGAGAGAGGAGGGAAGAGAGAGAGAGAGAGAGAGAGAGATTTGTTGTTCCATTTATTTATGCATTCATTGGTTGATTCTTGTATGTGCCCTGACCGTTGATCAAACCTGCAACCTTGGCATATCAGGACAACATTCTAACCAACCTAGCTACCTGACCAGGGCCTATTTTTCATGTATTTTTATTTTTTTCTCTTCCCTTTCCTTTTTAAAAAAAATATATTTTATTGATTTTTTACAGAGAAGAAGGGAGAGGGATAGAGAGTTAGAAACATCTATCAGCTGCCTCCTGCAAACCCCCTACTGGGGATGTGCCTGCAACCAAGGTACATGCCCTTGACTGAAATCTAACCTGGGACCCTTCAGTCCCCAGGCCGACCCTCTATCCACTGAGCCAGACTGGTTAGGGCCTCTTCCCTTTTCTAATAATATTTTACTTTTTACTGCTTTAAAAAGTAAGGATCTGAAGATCTCTGCTTATTTTTTTTACATTCCGTTATATTGGCTGGGCCACAAAAATATTCGTTGTGGGCCGCATGCAGCCTGAGGGCTGAGAATTTGACATGCTTGATGTACACAGCTATTTTAAGAAATTTTGCTGTGAGGAGGAACAGAAAAAGATATAATTGCACAAGTGTAATCCTTGAGAAGGCATTCATCCACACCATAGACATTTTTGTTTTCAAAAACAATTTATTCATAAAGCAGTATAAAAGTTAGTTACAACAGAAAACGAAAGGGCCCAGGCTGGCTGTTTAGTGGAGTGTCAGCCTGAGGACTGAAAGGTCTTGGGTCGGGAGAGACAACCAATCGATGTGTCTCTCTCACATCCATGTTTTTCTCTCTCTCCCTTTTCCTTCTACTCTCTCTAAGAATAAAATAAAATAAAATAATCAATGGGAAATATATAAATATCTTCAGGTGAGGATTAGCTAAAATAAATAATAAATAAATGAATGAATGAATGAATGAATGAATAAATAAGAAGAAAGGAAGAAAACAAAAGAAAAGAAATCCTATCCTGAGAAGATAAGAACACGAGAATGCCTATATATGCAAAATCAATGAATCCTCTTGGTGTCTAACCCACAAACATTGGTATTATTGCAAAACGTAGGGTCTTTGAGAGCTGAGTTAGCCGATTCTGGGCCATGTCAGTCTGATAAACGATTGGTTGTACATTTCACTGTCCTCCTTGGAGTGTAATTCACACTGGCAGGTAAGCTTCTCCTTTGCTGAGTGGCCAGCTAAGGAAGTCACTTTGGGAGGAGGAAAACTGCAAACTTTTTGGAGACACTAAGAAAAATCAATTTGGAATGACATTGAAGGCTTCAAAAAAATGAATAATTTCTTGGTTCAAGAACATTGACAATGCTATTGAAATGAGACCACTTGGGTTTATACATGGAAATTACTGACAAGATATCTCTTCACCTACCACAAATAGAGCATTTACTCAAGAAAAAAACCACACCAGAATGTCCTCATTTCACAGACAGTTTGTCTAACAGGAAATTATCTGCTTTCTGCACATGCGTACTAAGTGTGTGCAGCTAATTTTTGTTTTGGTATAGCCAATTTTTAAAGATATTTTTATTTATTTCAGAGAGGAAGAAAGAGGGAGAGAGAGATAGAAACATCAATGATGAGAGAGAATCACTGATTGGCTGCCTCCTGCACACCCCCTACTGGGTATCGAGCTGCAACCCAGGCATGTGTCCTTTACTGGAATCCAACCCCAAACCCTTCAGTCCACAGGCCAATGCTCTATCCACTGAGCCAAACCAGCTAGGGCCGTGGTCGGCAAACCGCGGCTCGCGAGCCACATGCAGATCTTTGGCCCCTTCAGTGTGGCTCTTCCACAAAATACCGGCTCTTCCACAAAATACCGACTTCTGCGCATGGGCCACGAAGTTTCAATTGCACTGTATGTGCGCGTCCGTACGTGGTATTTTGTGGAAGAGCCACACTCAAGGGGCCAAAGAGCCGCATGTGGTTCATGAGCCTCGGTTTGCCGAGCCGCAGTTTGCCAACCACTGAGTTAGGGCATAGCCAATTTTTAATAGCATGGGTATCACAGATGTTGTCAGTGCTTGCCCATAATCCTGGGGCCTTACCATTTCACTACTAGCCTGACTTCCTACAACTCTGCCTGAGGGCTTTCTATTCATCAGAGCCAGCTCTGACCAAGTACGAGACAGGCCAGAAATGCCAGGAAATTAATGTTTCCCTCTGCCTCCTCCCCAGCAGCCTTCAGTCAATAGACTGACAGGAACTGGTGTATAAATACCCCAAACTCACTTGCTCCTCAGGTAAGTTATAGGTGAGGTTTGTGTTCCACCTTGTCACCTAAATTTTGCCAGCAAGCCCAGCTGGTGTGGCTCAGTGGTTGAGCATCGACCTATGAACCAGGAAGTCACAGTTCAATTCCCAGTCAGGGCACAGGCCTAGGTTGCAGGCTCTATCCCCAGTAGGAGGCGTGCAGTAGGCAGCTGATCAATGATTCTCATCGTTGATGTTTCTATCTCTCTCTCCCTCTCCCTTCCTCTCTGAAATCAATAAAAAAATATATTTTTTTAAAAAATAAATTTCCCCAGCAGGATTATGCTCCAAGCCCATACTCGGAACATGCTTGATAATGTATCCTTTACTGGCTTCATTCGCCTTCTGTCTCACTCTCCCATTCTATTACCTGTATTTCTTGGGATCACCTTCTAAATAACCTACTTGGCATCAAACCAGCAATCTTTCTGTGCATGGGATGAAGCCCAACCACTGAGCCACACTGGTCAAGGCCTCCCTCTGTTTTTCTTTTTTAAAATATATTTTTTATTGATTTCAGAGAGGAAGGGAGAGGGGAGAGAGAGATAGAAACATCAATGATGAGAGAGAATCATTGATTGGCTGCCACCTGCACACCTCCCACTAGAGATCGAGCCCACAACTCAGGTATGTGCCCTTGACCGGAATTGAACCTGGGACCCCTGAGTCCGCAGGCTGGCGCTCTATCCACTGAGCCAAACCGGGCAGTGGTTCTCAACCTTCCTAATGCCATGACCCTTTAATACAGTTCCTCATGTTGTGGTGACCCCCAACCATAAAATTTTTTTCATTGCTACTTCATAACTGTAATTTTGCTACTGTTATGAATTGTAATGTAAATATCTGATATGCTATATGTGTTTTCTGATGGTCGCGATCCACAAGTTGAGAACCGCTGGCTAGGGCCTCCCTCTGTTTCTTAGAATTGCAATGCCTAGGCTGTTTTACATGCTGTCAGTGTGAAATGTTTAATGGAGCAGGGGGTGTATATGACTTAGTGTAATGTGCCCAGTTATGTCCAGAGGGCTGTACGGGGGATCCATGCTCTCCTCTGCCTGGGTCCCCTCCCTTTCTTGCATCAGGAATCCTGCAGTGAAGCTCAAGGGTGAGGTCACTAGGAGGAAGGCCCATTCCTGCTCCCACCTCTGTTCCAGCTTGGGCTGGCCCAGCAGTTGTCTGGCTGCTGAGAAGCTGGTGCTAACAAACCTATCTAAATAGTAGAAAAATCACAGAGATTTTGGCTCTAGAGAGTTAGTGTCTGGAATACCCTAAAACAGGCTCTTCCTGTTTTAGGAATGAGGAAGAGGCTTGATCCTCTGCTTCTGGGGCTGTATCCAGAGATGGACAGAGCCATTGTATGGTGTAAAAACTGTAGCCATTAAATTCTTCCCTCACAAACCCAACCACTTTCCATAATACTGCCAGCTTCTGAAGGGCTGGGTCTGGAATGTTCTAGAGACAAACCAGACCCACACTCTCTGCTTCTTCCTGTTCACGTAAGAAACATTCAAACCTGTAAAGAATTTTTGTGAGTTTATTTGAGACAAACTGTCCACACTTGCAGAGAAGCAGAATCTCAATGAATGGAGACAATGCTCTGCAGAATGGCGGTTTTTCACCTTGTTTTATACATTATAATTAAAAGAGGAGCCATAAGTGGGTGACATGAACTGCATTGTTGATAGATGAGGGAGGCAGGAGAAAGCAAAGGGGAGGGGGGAAGCTCTAGGATTGGGTAAAAAGTAAAATGATAGACACATACTTTTACATAGATGGGTTAACAGTCAACAATTAACATCCTATATAATAAAGAAGTAATATGCAAATTGACCATAACACCCTCACACAAGATGGCTGCCCCCATGTGGTCACAAGATGGCCGGCAGCAGAGGGCAGTTAGGGGTGACCAGGCTTTCAGGGGAGGTCAGTTAGGGGTGACCAGGCCTGCAGGGGAGGACAGTTAGGGGCAATCAGGCTGGCTGGGGAGCAGTTAGGCGATGATCAGACTGGCAGGGGAGTGGTTAGGGGGCAATCAGGCAGGCAGGCAGGTGAGCGGTTGGGAGCCAGCAGTCCTGGATTGTGAGAGGGATCCCAGATTGGAGAGGGTGCAGGCTGGGCTGAGGGACACCCCTCCAGTACACAAATTTCATGCACCGGGCCTCTAGTGATAACAATAACAATGAGGGGATTTGTGGTTTCTGTCTGCTTGCATTGGTTGGGCCTTAAAGGGTCCAGAAAAAGTGAAGTTACAAGTTACCCTGACATTCCAAAGGTTTTTATCGTAAATGCAAAAAGATAATAGGCTCAGTTAAGATCGAAGTTAAACTTTGTTAGGGAAGATACCGGCCTAGGACAAGACTAACTGCCATAGACTGCTTTTTAATTTAAAAAGTTTAAATTCAGACCATCCTTTGCGTCTCTCAGATTGCAGGCCTTCCTCAAGCTTGTCAGGTTAGCATGTGGCCCCTTTTTATCCCCACTCCACAGCAGAGATTTGAAACCACTCACAAGAGAAAAATTCTAGTTAAACTTTACTACCTGAAATGTAGATTAGTCACTGTATGTAATAACATATGTGGTCCTTAACTAAGCAATCAAGGTTACTGTGAGATAAATTATGTTACAGGACTTGCCATATATTTATGTAATAAGAGAACTAGTCACGTAACTCTTCCCTTCACAATGGAGATAATTCCCAGGTAAATAGTCTCTCTCCCAGGACAATGAAGCCCACCATTTACCTAAAGAGTAGCTTTTCCATGCTGGCCCATGCTGCCTCCAGAAATAATACATTAACTCAAATATGGCCTGCCTGAAACAAAAATTCCAGGAAGAAATTTAAGGGCTTAAGGAATAAGCAAGCCTAAAGACAAAATAGAGTTGACACCTCAGAGAAGAAATGCAAAAACCTAAGCTAAAATAATTAGTTTGACACCAACAGAGTAATGAAATAAAATAAACTACTATTTTGGACAATGCATGAAGGAATTTCGTGTATTAAAGAGGCAGCAATTCAAACTATTAAAGAATGAATACATTTTTTCATAATTTTTTACTGATGTTTCTATCTCTCCCTTTCCTGTCCTCTCTGAAAGCAATAAAAAATAAAAATAAAAATTCCCACTTAAAAAAAAAGGTGAAGCAAAACATAAAAAGAACTCCTCATAGACAGACATTAACAGAGGGAATGGGATTGTGGGAGGCAGGAGAGGGTAAAGTGAGATAAATAATGATGGAAATGAATCGAGACAATGTTAACATAAAAAACATTGAAACCTGTAAAGAATGTTTGTGAGTTTATTTGAGCCAAATTGTAGAACCTCAACGAATCGAGGTAATGCTCTGGAGAATGGCGGGTTACATCTGTATTTATACATTGCAATCAAAGGAAAGGGGCGTAGGTGGGTTACATGAAATCCATTGGTGATATATTAGAGAGGCGGGAGAAAGCAAGGTGGGGGGGGGGGGACCTCTGGGATAGGATAAAAAGTAAAATGATGGACATATGCTTCTTTTACACAGATGGATACAGGATAGTTTAACATAATTAACAGTTGAAGATTAACTTGATAACAACAACAATGAGGGAATGTCCTGGTGCCATTTGTAGTGCCCTGAGGGGTCCGGAAAAAAAAGGGAAGTTACAAGTTACCCAGACATTTCACAGATCATGTTATCTTAGAGGCAAAAACACAAATGGGCTCAGTAAAGATCTAAGTTGATCTTTGTCAGGGAAAATACTGGCCTAGGATATGACTACCCACTATAACCTGTTTGTAGTTAAATATTTAATTTTCAGACCATCTTTTGTGGTTTTTTAGGTCTTTGAGTTTGCACAACCGCCATGCAGGCCTTCCCTAAACTAGTCAGGTTAGCATATGGCCCCTTTCATCCACACAACCAATGGGTTCTGACTGCCTGTCACTACTTGGGCCAAGTAAGTAGAGACAGAGTTGAACCATAATGAGCACTTATTCCAATAATGCCTGCAGTATGGGAGAGCAGCAGGTCATCCACAAAAGTCAGCTACTTATAATGGGTAGAAGGACAAAGATTACATGGGGAAGTAGGCAAAAAGAATAAGAATGGGTGTAATGGTTACAGATTACAGACAATGGAGGCCCAGTGCAGGTGCCTCTGGGACTCCATTGTTTTGGCAACAAGGTTGTTAATCTTTGCATGATGATAGAGGCAGTTCTTGGATTAGAACTGACTGCATTCCAAGGCTAACTCAGTCCAAGGTTAACTCAGGTCCCAGGACATACAACTCCCAGCCAGGTTAGACTGTGCTTTCTTTAATCAGAACAAAACAATCACAGTTAACAGAGCAGGATTAATATTTCTTATAACTATAGCTAGTCTCTACCGTTTTATTTCTGCCCCTAATAGAAAGAGACATGACTTGGGGAAGTGAACACAGAATACAATATACAGATGATGTGTTAGAGAATTGTGAAATAGGAATTTTTAGGGGTGAAATAGGCAGGTGAAGTTTTAGGGAATTTTTAAAATTAGGGGGGTCCATAGAAAAAGCACAGGTTGCAGAGCTGCAAAAGGTTACATTTCCATAAGACAGGGAAGTTGGGAGAGGCAGCAGTTACATTTCCACAAGACAAGGAAACTGGGAGTAGCAAAAGGTGTATATCTAATAATAGGGTGATATGCAAATTAGTTGGGATGCCATCACATAACGACTGAACAGCAGGGAACTGAGGCTGCATGGAGCCTGGCCTGGGCAGGGGACTTCAGGCTGCGCCCCCCACCCTGATGCTGGGTTGGGGAACCTCAGGCTAAGCCTCCCACCTGGGGCTTGATGGGGGACCTCAGGCCACATCCTCCACCTTGGGGCCGGGCTGGGGGACCTGAGGCTGCACCCCCTGCCCAGAGGGGCTTGACGGGGGTGGGGCCAGCTGGGTCTGGGTCTCCTGCGATTTTGAAGTGTGTGCGGGTGGGCAGGGACTTGACTCTAGGTCCCACAGTGCACCCCAGACTCTGACAGGAGAGAGATTTTCATATACATTTTACTAATTTTCTTTCATCTCTAACACTTCTATTATAGAGAAAGAGCAAATAGGAATATTAAAATATTTCCTCTAATTAATTCCCTTTTAATGTGCACGAATTTTGTGCACCGGGCCACTAGTTTACAAAATAAAGGAGGATGAAGACAGCCCAGAGGGAATAGGAGAACAATGAGGGAGGAGGGCCTACATGTCCCAAGCGAGATTTAACCTTTGAACTCAGGAGTTGCTACAGCGACCAAATCAGAAGGGGACAGTGAGCAATCAGAGGGGATATCAAGGCACAAAGATTTGTACCCTTCCCATAGGGAAAAGGGACTCAGTGGGACTCTTTTTTTTTTTTTTTTTTTAAATATATTTTATTGATTTTTTACAGAGAGGAAGGGAGAGAGATAGAGAGTTAGAAACATCGATGAGAGAGAAACATTGATCAGCTGCTTCCTGCACATCTCCCACTGGGGATGTGCCCGCAACCCAGGTACATGCCCTTGACCGGAATCGAACCTGAGACCCTTCGGTCCGCAGGCCGACGCTCTATCCACTGAGCCAAACCGGTTTCGGCACTCAGTGGGACTCTTTCCCCCTCCCCATGTGGGAGTCTGTGCTGTGAGATTCTTTCCCCCTCCCCACATGGGAGTCTGTACTAGTTCTTCAATAAATTTCCACCTTTACTATACCATCTTCCATCCATGGACAAAGAACCCAGGACAAGCCATTCTGCCTAGGGGAACACTGGGTGTTCCAGTCCAAAAATCCCATATCAATTGTATACCTTAAACCTATATAATTTTACTAACCAATGTAACCCCAGTAAATTCCATTTAAAAAAAGACTGATTAGCTCTGACTGGTTTGGCTCAGTGGATAGAGCGTCGGCCTGAGGACTGAGGGGTCCCAGGTTCGGTTCCAGTCAGGGGCATGTACCTTGGTTGCAGGCACATTCCCAGTGGGGGGGTGTGGGGGGGGGGTGTGGGAGGTGGCTGATCGATGTTTCTCTCTCATCGATGTTTCTGACTATCTCTCTCCCTTCCTCTCTGTAAGAAATCAATAAAATATATTTTTAAAAAAAGACTGATTAGCAAGAGAGAATAACAAAATTTAATTACATATGTACATACAGGGGTTCCATAAGAATATGGGGCCCAAGGGCAAGGTGTGGACAGTTGAGGCTTATTTGCTATCTTGAACTAAGCATAAGACAGGCTAGCCTGGACAGTGTGGCTCAGTGGTTGAGCATTTATCTATGAACCAAGAGGTCACGGTTAGATTCCCGGTCATGCTGGGTTGCAGAATCAATCCAAGTAGGGGGCATGTAGGAGGCATCTGATCAATGATTCTCTCTCATCATTGATGTTTCTATCTCTCTCTCCCTCTCCCTCTCCCTTCCTCTCTGAAATCAATAAGAAATAAATAATAAATAAAATAAAATAGAAAAGAAAAGAAAAAAAGAAAAGAAAAGAAAATACAGGCTAGGAAGCCAGGATAAGCAGAACAGGAAAACTGAGACAACTGGTTAAATGATGGAGCAATTTATAGTCATCTAGAAAATCACAAAATCCTATCTTTTGTAACCAAGGACACTTAAGAGTAAATGGGCCAGCCTGGAGTGGCTCAGTGGTTGAGCACGGACCTATGAACCAGGAGGTCACAGTTTGATTCCTGGTCAGGGCACATGCCCAGGCTGTGGGCTCAATCCCAGTAGGGGGTGTGCAGGAAGCAGCTGATCAATGATTTTCTCTCATCATTGATGTTTCTATCTCTCTCCCACTCCCTTCTTCTCTGAAATAAATGAAAATACATTTTTAAAAATGATATTATAAAAGTCAGTAAGAAAAATTGAAAATTGAACAAAAGATCCAGAAGGCTGTTCATAAGGGGGGGGATATGCAAATTGCTTATTAAGTAGAGAAAAGATGCTCCACCTTGCTCACAATTAGGGGAATGTAAATTAAAACAACAGTGAAGTACAATTTTTCACCTCACAGAATGCTAAAGTTCAAAAATGTATAGTGTTCACTAGGATATGGAAATGGGCACCTTTATATGCCTTGGTGAAACTTTTTGAAAAAAATATCAAAATTTTATATGACGTGTGTTTTAACGTAACAATATACTTCAGGGATACATCTGAAGATATAGTTATGCATGTGTGTAGACTCTGCTGAAGAAGGGTGTTATCACAGAATTGGTTTTGTTAGGGGCAGAAACATAATATTGGGGACTAGGTATAGTTATAAGAAATCTTAATCATGCTCTGTTAACCTTGATTTTTTTGTTTTAAATAAAGAAAGCACATTCGCACATTCTAACCACCTGGCTGGGAGTTGTAAGTTCCCAGGAACTAGGAGTCAACTTTGGACCTGGGAGTCAACCTTGGAATGTGGTCGGTCCATTCTCATTCAAGAACTGCCTATTATCAGGGAAAGATTAACAACCTTGTAGCCCAAACAATGGAGTCCAGCCCCAGGCCCCATTGCCTACTTCCCAATGCATCCAATACCCATTTTGCATAACCATTCTTATTCTTTTTGCCCATTTTCCCATGTAATATTTGTCCTACCCAATTTAAGCCGGCTGGCTTGTGGGGGATGGGGGAAGGAGGAATCCAGAGCAGATTTTCATGGATGACCTGCTGCTCTCCCATAATGCGTGCATTATTGGAATAAACACTCATATAGGATTCAACCCTGTCTCTGCTTAATTGGCTCAATTAGTGAAGGCAGCCCTGACCCATTGGTTGTCTGGTTTCAGTTTTAATAGCAAAGACTGCAAAAAATATGTGTGTGGTTAAATAAATGTGGGGCATTATTAGTACAGAGGAATACCAGAGAAACAAAAAGAATGAGGTAAACCACTGTGTGCTGATATAGAAGGTTGTTCAAAATATATCACAAAATGAAAAGAGCAAGAGGAAGAATAGTTTTTATATATTCTCTTTGTGAAAAACAAAAACAAAACACACAAAAAAATTGCATACATCATCCAAGCATGTACTAGTATACTGTATATGCAAAGAACAACACTTAACAGTTGCTGCCTCTGGAGAGCGTGGACCTATGAACCAAGGTGATTTCACTTTCCTTCAATAATTTTCTTTGATGAACTCAGAAAGACTAAAGTAAATAATCTTTTTAAATTTAAAATTCGGAACACGCTTTTTTGTAACCATTTTATAGCAACTATGCAAATCCTATATAATAAAAGACTAATATGCAAATCAACCAAACAGTGGAACAACTGGTTGCTATGACACACACTGAGCACCAGGGGGCAGATCCTCAATGCAGGAGCTGCTCCCTGGTGGTCAGTGCACTCCCACAGGGCTCACGGCTGGCGAGTGCAGTGGCAGTGGTGGGAGCCTTTCCTGCCTCTGCGGCAGTCAGACATCTCCAGAGTGCTCCCGGACTGCGAGAGGGCACAGGCCGGGCTGAGTGACCGCCCCCCCCCCCCGCCCCCCGCAAGTGCACGATTATGTTGATCATGCCTTTCTCAAAAATGTGTGTGTGGCCCTGCTGGTGTGGCTCAGTGTTTGAGTGTTGACCTATGAACCTGGAGGTCATGGTTTGATTCCTGGTCAGGGGACATGCCCAGGATACAGGCTTGATGCCCTGTGGGGAGCATGCCGGAGGCAGCCAATCAATAATCCTTTTTGCCTTAGCCAGTTTGGCTCAGTGGATAGAGCGTTGGCCTGCGGACTGAGGGGTCCCAGTTCGATTCCTGGCAAGAACACATGCCCAGGTTGTGGGCTCGATCGCCAGTAGGGGGCCTACAGAAGGCAGCTGATCAATGATTATCTCTCATCATTGATGTTTCTATCTCTCTCTCCCTCTCCGAAATTAATAAAAATATATATTTTTAAAAATGTGTGTGTGTGGAAGGGGCTGAGGCAGATAAGGTGGGGTGAGGTGGAAACACATGCCAAGAATACAAAAAAAGGAATATTTATTTTGTTGCAAAATAGATAACCAGATCCAGATAACTCCTGATAAGTACAGTTTATGTACATCCCACAATATTTGACATGTAGTATTTCCACTTTTATTCAGATCTTATTTTAGGGATAAAATATATTTTGTACAATATGACTATGGCTATTACTTTCTTTTAGGTAGCATTACTGTAGTATGTGAATACAGGTTTTTTTCTTTTAATTTTATGGGTTCTTATGGTTTAGTTTTGTCTCTTGTAAACAATTATGGGTCTTGCTTTTGTTATTCATCTGACATGACAATTTCTTTCTCTGAATTGATGCACTTGGACTTATGATGGCCATCTTATTTTTCACTTTTTAAAAATCCCGATTGCTTGTGCTGTGACATTTAAGGGGAAAAAGGAAACAAAATTATATGTGTACAATCCATGTATAAATTAACAATATTGTGAAAAACAGACCAGAGGAAATATATCCCAGTATTAATGATGCAATGATTTTTCTTAAAGAAGTGGAATTATGACCGATTTCTTCTACTTTTTCTTTATTTTCTAAATTTTCCACAATGAGCAGAAATTATTTTTAGAGGAAAAAATTTGGTCAGCAAATTAAAATACATTTTATTTAAAGAATAACATTAAATAAATTCCCAATGGCTCTCCTTCCCTTCATCCTGACCAGAGAGCACTGGAGACTTCCAGGGTGCGTGTGCACACTCACCAGTCCCTAGATTGAGCTTTCCTTTTATGTCCACAATTGGCAATGTTCTCCCCTGGCCCTTGACTCCTCAGGGCGTGGGAGGAAAGGGGAGGGTCCAGCGTTGGTGTTTGCTCACCCCAGACACTCAGGACCTTATCCTCCCATTGAGTCTCCTAGGATATCAGCAGGATATGGCCTTGAGGTTTTTCCTCCCCTGGTTTCCCCAATCAAAAATGCAGTCATTTGTCTAGACAGAACTTTGATGGATTATGGATACAACCATTTTAAAACTTTATCTGACCTAGATGAAAACGTCCTGCAGCCACTTAAAATGTAATTTGTGGAGGTAATGTTTGTTCACTCTTGGTTCCTATCCTAGATGCAATTTGGTATCCAATACATTTCAAAATTCTTAGTCTAAATTTAATTTTGAAGTACTCTTTGTTTTTCATAATACTTGGCACTGCTTGTAATGCCTTCTGACGATGGCCAATCTTTAGTTAATGGGAGTTGTTCAACTTAAAACTAAAAAGCCAAAATGAGAGGCAACAAGCATTTACTTGGAAACAAAAAGAATTGCAATTTGGGGATTACAGATTCAGGCAGAAACTCAAATAGTGTTCTGATTAAAGGGTGAAGGCAAAGGGTTTTATGAGAAAAGGAAGGGAAATAATTACATGAATAGGAGAAAGAAATTTCTATTGGTGCTAACAAGCTGAGGTTTTTGTTTGTTTTTGTTTTTAGCTGTACATGGATGGTTACTGATTCTACATTCCAAAAGAGAGTCTATAATCATCAGTCCTTGTGGTCAGGATGTCTGCTTTTCTATTCGCTTTGCAAACAGTTGTTTGCAAGACAATGTTGGTTTGGCCCAGCCCTTCGGCTATTTTGCCCAGCTCAAATATTGGAAAGGCTCAAGACATGCAAGTCACTTCTAGAATAGTTGCTCTGGCTTTGTTTTAAAATGGTTCCACATATGTCATCTTTTCAAACTTTGGCTTTTTATTTTTATTGATTTCAGAGAGGAAGAGAGAGGGAAGGAGAGAGAAAGCTAGAAACATCAATTATGGGATAGAATCGTTGATTGACTGCCTCCCACCCGCTCTCTACTTGCGATAAAGCCTACAACCCCGGCATGTGCCCTGACCAGGAATTGAACCATGACCTCCTGGTTCATAGGTCGACGCTCAACCACTGAGCCACACCAGCTAGGCCAGAATTTTGTCTTTTCATGTGGTATAATGCTACCCCAGCTTTTAAAATTTATGCTACCCTGTATGAAGTACAAAAATCTCATACATTTTTCAAATGAATTAAACATCTGACCTAAAAGCAAGCCAAAGCAAAGGAAAGCAACAGCTTCATTGTTTTAGAATGAGGCATAGCTCCACCCAGGTCTGTTTTAAAATCTTATTAAGCTCTAGACAGAACCAGCTACATAATTTGTAGGGCCAAGTACAAAATAAAAATGTGGGGCTCATTGTTCAAAAATGATTAAGACTTCCACAATGATGACAGCAGAGCATTAAACCAGTCTCAGGGCCTTGTAAACATGGGCCTGTGCCGATGCTCAGACTGCATGCCCACAAAGCCAGCATACTGCCAATGGGACCCACCCATGTTAGATCATGTGTCCAAAGCACTTACATTCTACATAAGTGGTTCCCAACCTTTTCTTGGCCATGTCCCACCTAAGCATCTCTAAAATCCTGATGCCCGTCCCCCTCTCCACTCCCCGTGATATGTAATTCTTATTATTCAAAAAGTGAACTCTTATTCACATGGAGGAAGCCTAAAAGGCCATTAACTTGGTCTAAACAAGCTTCCAAAGAACATGGCATCCATGTGTGGTCGAAAAGGGGCCACATGCTGACCTGACAAGCTCAGGAGAGGCCTGCATGGCAGTTTTGCAGACCTAAAGTAACCACAAAGGATGGTCTGAAATTAAACCTTAACTAAAAGCAGTTATGATGGGCAGTTACGTCCTAAGCCGATATCTTCACTGATAAGGTCGACCTTTACCGTAACTGAGCCCATCTGTCTTTTTGCATCTATGATAACAAGTCCTTGGGATATCTGGGTAACTTGTGACTTCTCTTTTTATGAAGCCCCTGGGGCACAACCAGGTGTGCTGGGTCCCAGGACAGATACCACAAATTCCTTCATCATCATGTTAATTGTTCCTGCACCCATCTAAGTACTGTCCATCATTTTACTTTTTATCCTATCACAGAGGTTTCCCCGCTTCACTTAATCCCACCTCCTTAAATCTGTCACCAATGAATTTCATGTATAAATACGGATGTAACCCTGCCATTCTCCGGAGCACTATCTCAATTCGTTGAGGTTCTGCTTCCCGGCATATGTCGACAGTTTGGCTCAAATAAACTCACAAAAATTCTTTATAGGTTTCAATGGTGTTTTTACGTTGACACATGAAAGAGAAAAATAAAAGAACGAAAGGACAGTTGAAGTACTGAAGAAGACATCACTAAGAAATTGTTAAAAATAATAACAATATGAAGTGATATGAAAAAAATAGAAAATAAAGTTTCAAAACATAGAATAGGGAACTGAAATGCATAAATATGTCACAATATATATTTATATACTGCATATGACACCCCTAGAACCATATGAAATGCAAAAAATTCACTGTTAATAACTCATTCTCAAATTGCCCCTCTTAAAAATAAAATTGAGCCCCTGTGGAGCATGTGCCCCACATTGGGAATCACTGTTCTACATAAAATATGGTTTTTTTGTTGGAACCATTTGTTGAAAGGATTTTGCTTTTGAAATTGTATGTCTACAAGTAACTCACTTATTTTATGATTGGTTCTGATCTCTCTATCTATAGATAGCTATAAAAATAGCACATGTTTAGGAATTCCTGTGCAGTGAATAAATCAGACCTATTGTTTTCAATAACAAAACTTTTGTGAACCCTAAAATTGGTAATGAATGGAATTGCCACCAGTTATATTATATGAATGTTTAATTAGACAATTATAAATCTCCATATTGCAGTTTTCTTTTTATATTTTGAGGCTGAAAATGATTTTTTGGCCCCAAATATTGGCATAGGCCCTTAAAACACTCATTAAGTTAGACTACTTAATGGGGGAAAGACGATGCTAAGCACCCCACTCCTAGTCTGGTATGTCCCCTCCCCCAGTGTATTCCCCCAACATATACATACTGAGGGTCATTGATAAAACACATAAGACTGCAAAGTTCTGTTTAGTATACAAGACATTTAGGGCCTTGCTTCTTTTGTTTACCTGAAATTAGAACTGACTGTTTTGGTGTCTAGGAAAGGCTCTGGGTGAGGAAAATTTCGCTTTATTCTGTGGTATAAAGTTATAAAGAACTGAAATATTTTTAATCACTTACTTACTAGTAAATGAAATGCTATGAAGCACCATGTAGACATGTGGACAGCCTACCTTTCTGTATGTAATAGTCTTCTCATCAGCTGGTCCTATTAGAATCTCACCCAGGGCTGGTTTGGGAGTAAGGAGTTGTCATTGTCAATGCTCTCCCTCCTAGCAGCAAAAAATGGAAACAATATGGTAGACTAGAAAAGGTATGGCCTTGGACCCAAAGGAAGATGTTTTTACATTTGAACTTGTCCACTTTATTTGGTTTTCATGACGAGGTTGCTCTCTCAGAAAATGTTTCCTATAAAATGGAGATGTTAATATTTACCTCATAAGACTGTTATGAGGATTAAAAATAATATATATACACACACACACACACATATATGTGTGTATAAACATATTTGTGTCTATCTAGACATATGTGTGTTTATACACATAAATTTGGCCCATAGGCACTAAATAAATAGCAGTTTCTACTATTGCTGATGTTATTATAATTTTATTATTAATTATCAATAGAGTATGAATTTATGGCAACCTATCTAAAAAGGAAAAAAATAACTCTTCAGAGAATTTTAAATTAGTTATATTATCCTCAGTACAATCCAAACTTGGTAATGTGTCGATTCATTTTCCTTGTCTATATTAAGCATTTATTGTGGACCCCAATGCCTTGCGTGGCCAGAGAAGCTATGAACCTGCCTTCAAAGAGTTTATTTTGTAGTTGGGCACAAAGATAAACATTTGAAAATCAATTAGAGAATAATGTGACCCAGTGAATAACTGAATATTAGGCATAACAGTGCAGGTGCTGCCTGCTATCAGGTTTTAACAAAGGAGATAACTGTTAGGGGCTCAGATTCTCATAGAAGATTTAATCATAAGGCACGTACACATCACTATTAGAGGAATGAACTTCCTTTGTATTAAAACAAAATTTTATGTAATTTTAGTAAGTTATTTAACCCAGTAAAGCCATAGTTTTCTGTCTGCAAACTGATGATGAATCCTCCTGTATCAGATATAATGTGTTTAGCTGAAAATTACTTTAACACAATTAGTCAGCTTAAACAAAATGAAATATGTTATCTTGAAAGGCACAGTTGTTATGAGGGTGGTTTAATAATATTTCTGGGGAGCCAGATCCTTTCTGCTTTTCTGCTTTGTCATCCTTGGAATGTCAGTTACTTTGCCTCTTGGTCACAAGAACGCTGCAAAACATTACATCCTATCATACCAATATGTAGAGGCAGAAAAAGAATGTAAAAGAAAGGACCTACTTTCTTTGACTTGTGTCTCTTTTAAGAACAATAAGAAAATTTCTCAGAAGTTCCCCCTGATAACAGACTTAGCCTCACATCTCATTGATTAAAATTGGATCTCATGTCCCTTGCTAAACCAATCACTGGCAAGGGAATAGAATTCCAGAAAAGCCTACATGCATCTCCTGAGGTGGCTGTATCTACCTATTCTGAATCATGAGATTGCATGGAGTGTAGACACCAGAACAAAATTGGGGCTGAGCCAGCAGAGAAGAAAAGTAATACTCAGCAATGTTTTCTTACCTGCCCACTTGGCCAGCTACCTGCCCAAGCTCTGCCAATTGGACTTACCCGCCCCAATGTTTGACTCAGAAAACAATGATGCAAAGAGGCAGCCCTGCTGTAATCTATTCTGGTACAGAGAGTGCTACTATAGCCAGTTTCCACAGGTATGGCGGCGATGCTTCTAAGATAACTGTTAGGGGCTCAGATTCTCATAGAAGATTTAATAAATTCCTCCACTCACAATTAGATGTGTGAGTGGAGGAATTCATTCCAGTGACATTATTTTACAGGTCAAACTTGGCCAAAAACCCCTCAGTTTGACCTTTAACTTTCTTGGCCAAGAAATCCCCAGTTTGACCTTTAACTTTCTTGCTTGAAAACCCAAACTCAGAAGCTTCAATTCTTTCAAGGGAGTTTTGCTTTAAAGAAGGGATGGTCTTGTGCACTGAGCAAAACAACTGCTTCTTCAGGGTTTGTAATGCCTCTCTCTCTCTTCCTCTCTTTCTCTCTCTGGTGGCCTTAGGGAGGCCCCTCTTGGAAGGAGAAAGGCGGAGGTTTCATAGTGAAAAAGGAAGTTCCACAATGGCCAAAGACAGCTTCGTATTTCATAATAAAGCCAAGTCCCATTGGATGCATTGTCCTAACATGTGGGTTATTTGGGACATTTCAGTATCTGATGAATCTGTGTATTTGTCAGTGTTTGGATGCTGTGGAGGAACATGTGAAGTTTACTAGTACCGGTATGCAGACTGAAGATGATGTACTAATAACAGAGCAGGAAAGAGGTCGCTACTGACCATTGGCTCTCATATGTGAGTATTATGGGCTGCAGTCTTAACTTGGCATCTGTAGGTGATTTTGACTGAATTTCACAAGAGTATAAGGCAAACACATGATGAAATGCCTATGTGAAAAGGTCACATGGACCTTTAGAAGGCCTAGGGCCGTGGTTGGCAAACTGCGGCTCTCGAGTCACATGCAGCTCTTTGGCCCCTTGAGTGTGGCTCTTCCTAAGCCTTAGGAGTACCCTAATTAAGTTAATAACAATGTACCTAACTATATAGTTTAAGTTTAAAAATTTGGCTCTCAAAAGAAATTTCAATCATTGTACTGTTGATATTTGGCTCTGTTGACTAATGAGTTTGCCGACCACTGGCCTAGGGCATCTGAACGCCTTCAGGTGCTTATGAGATGGTTATGAGATGGACTGTAGATAAAAGCCACATGCTCCAGGAGTTTGAAGATCTCTCCTGCAACTTCTCCTTGGCTCAGGCTCCTTCCTGCTGCAGGGACATGGGCTTTCCATTGACGTTACCTTCAGTTAGAGCTCAAATCCATTAAATCCATCATCTTTTTCTTTCTTGGCCAATCCTGGTGATCTCCTTGTTTTAGTTCTTCTTCTGCTCCAAAGGACCTACATGGAAAAACATAGTTCCTAATACTATAGAACCACAAGACCACCCCTTGGATAAACTGTTTAGAGTTCTATCAGGCATGGGCATCTGGCAATGATTCATTTGGAACTTTGAGTGAATTGTAGATGCTCCTCAACTTATGATAGGGTTACATCTCAATAAGTTGAAAATATTGTAAGTTGCAAATGTACTTAACCTCCTAACTTACCAACATCATAGCTTAGCCTAACCTACCTTAAATGTGCTCAGAACACTTGAAATAGCCTACAGTTGGGCAGTTATCTTGAGTTTCATCTCAAGAGCCCTTGCCTTCCTCTTCTTCTCATCAGAAGCAAGAGACAGAGATGGGCACTTTGTAGGCATGATGGAATGTGAAAACACAAAACACAATATCCAAGAAACACTGGCAACTCAGCACAGTGTGGAGTATCAAATGTTCATCTTTCTGATTGCATGCCTGACTGGGGGCTGCGGCTCGCTGCCCCTGCCCAGCATCACTAGAGTGTCCTCCCACACATCACTAGCCCGGGGAAAGATCAAAATTCAAAGTACGGTTTCCACTGAATGCGTATCACTTTCACATCTTCGTAAAGTTGAAAAATTGTAAGTTGAACAGTCATAAGTTGAGGACTGCCATACTCAGTCTTGTCTTTTACACAGCTACATCTTCCTGTGGGCGATGGTATATATAGTGAGAGGTTAGGCCAGTGACCATGAGGCATTTGCTGTGTTTGAATGAGCCCTGCTGTCACACAGAGTAAGCCTAACGCCTTTCTATCCAGAATCCTTTTATCGGCCACCTGAGCTCAACGTTTGGTTCACACTTTCATCCCACCCTCTTATCCTTGAGACACTGGATAAGTTTAGTTTAGTATTAGTTTTCAAGACCTTCATGGTTTTTTGTTTCACTCCCAAATAAGGGGAAAAAAGCAGCATTTTAATTTCCCTTCAAATTGAAGAGCTGAATATTAGAAGTGGCTTGCCTTTGCTAATTTTCCCAACATATAAATAATTCCAAACTAAAAGTAAATATTCATCTTGAAATTCTAAATTATGTAAAATTTTTAGGAGAACAATTTTTTTAAATACATTTTTTTTATTGATTTCTTTACAGAGAGGAAGGAAGAGGGATAGAGAGTTAGAAACATCAATGAGAGAGAAACATCAATCAGCTGCCTCCTGCACACCCCCTACTGGGGATGTGCCCGCAACCGAGGGACATTCCCTTGACCGGAATAGAATCTGGGACCTTTCAGTCCGAAGGCCGACGCTCTATCCAGTGAGCCAAACCAGTTACGGCAGGAGAACAATTTTGAAATAGTTACAAACAACCTGTATTGTACAGAAAATAAACATTATCTTAACATATTACTCACATTGTTCCAAAAACTGCAATCTGCTGGTACGAACAAATATGTACCTTTATTATTTATAATAATTTTAAAGTTGCATAGATCTGTGCCTTGTGAGCTTTTAATGTTCACACAAATCACCTGGGAATCTTGTTAAAATGTTGACTCTGATTCAGAGGTCTGTGTTGGGGCGTGAAAATCGGCATTTCTTACCCTTTCTCAGTTAAAGCAACTGCTGCTGCTTCACAGGCCACTCAGAGGAGAGAGCATTTTATCTTAACTTTCATCATTATTTCAATTGCATTTTTAAAATAACTCTTCAAAATTTAAAAATAGTGGCTATTAATGTTTTCCTGTTGTTACTAGGATGTTATTTATTTATTTATTTATTTATTTATTTAGACATTGATGTGAAAGAGAAACATCTACCAACAACTACCGGTTGCCTCCTGCACGCCCCCCACTGGGAATCAAGCCTGCAAAGTGGGCATGTGCCCTGAGCTAGAATCAAACTGGTGACCTCCTGGTGCATGGGTTGATGTTCAACCACTGAGCCATACCAACTGAGCAAGGATGTCTTTTTTTATTTAGAATGTGTTAAGCAAATTTTGAAAAATAATTCTTTATTGTTGAAAGTATTACACATATCTCCCTGTTTCCCCCATTGACCCCCTCCAGCCTTCCCCCGTGCCCCCTCCCCCTCCCCAGGCCCTCACTGCCTCATATAATAGCACAGATTTCTGTGCTAATAGTATTTACTTAATAGCATAGGAATCTAGAAACTTTATCTGGTAAAGAAAACCTTTGTTTACTTGATCTCCAGAAATCAGGCTGGGGCCAGCATTGGTAGAGCTGATTTAGGTCCCCATGGCAATTTCAGAGCTTTGCCACTTTTGCTGCTAGATGGGATAGGAAATCTCTGGGAAGAAAACAAACTTACCAGGCAGCTTCAGTTTTTTGTCATTGTTTTGTGTGTGTGTGTGTGTGTGTGTGTGTGTGTGTGTGTGTATGTGTGTGTGTGTGTGTTTTGCATTCCTCAGCTTCCAGCCTGGAAGGACACAACAGCTGATGTCCATATTATGCTTACAGGCTCACACAGGGCCAAGATGAACATTAAAGACCCTTTGTGGGCTAAATCCTATTAGACAGCTTCTTCACTGCCTATT
Source organism: Myotis lucifugus (assembly GCF_000147115.1). NCBI lineage: Eukaryota > Metazoa > Chordata > Mammalia > Chiroptera > Vespertilionidae > Myotis > Myotis lucifugus. Next base: position 1,209,701 of record NW_005871112.1, on the reverse strand, counting down.
ATGTGTGTGTTGTTGTATCAGAGGATTCCTCTTCCCCTTCAACAGTTTCTGGGATCTTCTGTCTCCTTGAACAGCTTCTGAAGTTCTTGGTGCCTGTTATCTGATCCCATGTGTCACATGCTCATCTACATCATCTCTCTTGTCTTCCTGAGCATCAGCAGGAAGGGCCTAATGTCAGGACCTTTCGAATTACCCAACGGAAAGACACCCTTATGTAATAGCAAATTACACCGTTATGTAATAGTCGCTTTTGCATCGCTGTTGTGCCTTTGTTACTGCATCACCTCCTATACCACATGGCATGGAAGAATAGGAGGCCACACAAAGTGCAAAGAGGAATGAAAACTGGAATTAAGTTTTTAGTTTGAAGGGCACTGGTGCTGGCATAGAGTGTAATTAGCAAGCATGTTTAGTCAACCAAGTTTTCTTCCATATGAGAGGGATTAAGACCCAAGCCAGAGGAGAGCAAAGGTTTGGAAATGAGAGGCTGAGAGTGGGAGATTCCTGTCACCAATTGTCACCAAACTTCTATGACAAGGGGAAGGGGTGGGGGATATGCTAGAACCTTTGTCAAGTGTGGCTCATTGCTCGCCTCCTTATCGCCCAGTAAGCTATCAGCTCTGTAGAGGAGACTCTCATGCCATCAGTGTGTGTTATGAGTAAAGTAGAAAGGTCCCAATTCCCACTTGGGATCTGTAAAATTCAGAAAGGGGGAGGCAGCGGGCTTACAGGGATCTGGGAGCCAGGATAAGAGAATGCTATAGAAAAAGATGAACCATTTACTGTCCAGCTGGATAGTGGATGAGGACCCAGTTACATCCTTCCTTTAAAATTCCTTAGCAGGGTTGATTTAAAAGATATATATGTTTTTATTAATTTTTAGCGAGAGGGAGGAAAGGAGAGGGATAGAGAGAGAGAAACACTGATGGGAGAGAAACATCAATTGGCTGCCTCCTAAACACTCCCTACTGGGGATTGAGCCTCCAACCCGGGCATGTGCCCTGACTGGAAATGAACTGCTAACCTCTTGTTTCATTGGTCAACGCTCAACCACTGAGCCAAACCTGGGAATCAGAGTTGATTTAAAAAAAAACAAAACACAAAATAAAGTTTAAAAAGCACCTGCCAGAGAAAACTGAAACAAAACTTTGCTGAAGTTTAAGGGACAGTAATAGGAAGATAAATGAGAGCTCTTCTGAAATCTAGATAATCTGATCTATAGTCAGGTTAGATCTATAATCCCTATTCTTCATCCTCCACTTTACAAGCTTAGAGATGCTGTTTCCATGCTGATGATGTCATTGCCCATTACCCAGGTGCCCAGACCTGGTTCTCTAGGTACCCTAATATCTAGGCCCTTTCCTTTCCCTTTTAATTAATATCCAATCCTCTTCCTCAAATGAAGGACACCAGGCATTATTACTGCTCATTTCACAAGGAACATGTCCTCAGCTGGGAGACACCTTTAACCCAGTTCTGTTGCCTTGACCTTATGCATGAACATTGTGATGCAAATTCTCTATATGTTTCATTAGATTAGATCTAATCACCCCAGGGTCATGACCTCCTTACTACATACTTTCTTCTCATTTCACCCTACCATCACCCAGACTGTTTTTTCTCTCACCTGGTGGCTTTGCTTCCTGGGGGTGGGGGTGGGGGGACCTTTAATGTCTATTTCTGCCTCCCCACCTCCATGCTAAGAACTGCTGCTTCTCCAGAACTGTAAGAGAATAATAACTTCAGATAATGGGGAAACTATGAAATTAATACAACAAAATAAGATAGAGTCTGTCTTTTTCTTTTTCTTTCTTTTTTTTTTTTATGCGCGAGGCCCGCTAGGAGGCGGTAACAGGACTGCTGGAGAGAGGGAGCAGAAGTGGAAACTGAGTCTGTCTTTATAAGGCTACCTGTCATTGGATTTAGGACCCACCCTACTCAACTTGATATCATCTGCAAAGACCCTGTTTCCAAATAAGATCACATTCACAGGTGGAGGTGGAAGTGTTTGAACTTTAGAATTCTTTTTTGGGGGGAGGGGTGTGCACAATTCAACTGTGAGGGATGGCATCTCTGTAAAGATAAGTAAACAGGACATAAATGATAAGCCATGTCACACAATCCTACTGTGGTTTAGAAAACAAGTTGTAAAAGCTCTCATAAATAAATCAACCCAGTGTCAACTAATGTGTTTTCATTTGGTGAAATAAATGTCTTGTAATTGGCATACATGGTGCTAGAAATAGATCCTCATTGGTGAATCGGTGGTATTCAACCTGTATGAGTAGACTACCATATTTTAGACAGCATCCTGCAAAGCACGGTTAGGTGGACTGCTTTTATGCTTGCTTGCTCATAAATGTTTGCCTAATAAGTGACTCTGGCAGAATTCCATCTGAAATCAGCTGGGATTCAATAGCAAGGCTGTGGGGGTATAGTTAGCCTTTTTCTACTTCTTAACTTTTGGCAGCTGCAGAATATACCAAAAAGAATCTAATAGCAGTGCACAAAGAAACTGTCTTGGTCAGTTCTCAATACCATGAGAACAGTGAAAGGCAAGGCATGAACAGTTACCCAGGATGCTTTCCAGTGGCTCAGGGGATCTCCGTTGGTCCTGACCCCAGCCTCCACTCTGAACTCTCTTATTTGAGCCTGATTCTGACCATTTTTGACCTCACCCTGAATCTAAACTTTCTTCCTTTCTTCTGGCTCCTTTGACTGATGCCTTGGGTTGTGCTGTCTGTCCCTTCTTTTATTTCAGTTTTTGCCTTTCATCGCATCCTTGGATCTAGGTGCTGCTGCTGAAATCAACTCCTGCCCACCTAGAAGCTTAACAGATGGGGCGCAAAACACGAGAAAACTCGTGGGCGGTCCTTAACAGATGGGGCGCGAAACACGAGAAAACTCGTGAGCGGTATGCAATGCGTTAACTCTGGTCCCAGAAACCCCACCTGAGACCAGTGCCCCTACTTCACTTTCTGGTCAGATCATTAGGACATTTTTTTACAGACTCATAGGAAATCTTAAAGCCAGTTTCTACTGGAGTTTTTCTATATCCCACAGTAGTAGTCAGCATATTTTGACACATTCATTAACTTGCATTTCAAATTAAATTGAGAAAGCAAAGAGGGACTGACTTTACATTATAGGCATCAACATTTTGCCGAGGAGGGAGGGGCATGGATTGAAAGGCACTGTGACCTGTGCTAACACATTGGGATCTGAATAGTTACTTTAGTCTGAGCCAAGTGCTCACTGTCTGAGCTACTAGAGTCTATATTTGCCCTGGAACTCACCGTGCTTGGAATTTGGAACCCAACCAAGTCAGAAATTTCAGAAAAGAAGCTACTCCAGCAAGATCTACATTGTGTTTCTCTTTGAAAATTCAGAGGTAAGGATGACTTAGCAAAAACATTTTGATGAAAGAGGATTTTTTGGGGGTAAGTGATCAGGACTTATTGATTTATAGTGCATTTATAGTTTCAAATCACTATCTTCCTCTATAAAGTATCAACAGAAAGCCAAAACCATTCAAAGGAAACAAACCATGGCTCAATATCAAATATATAAGTGAGGATGTGAAGTAGAAACATGCTAAGATGTAGGCAAGACTATTTTGCAGATCTCATGAACTGCGAATTCTTTAACACCTGAACATAGGACTGAGTGGTCTTGTGTCACTAAAGGGGCCAAGGAGAGCTCCTCAAGGTTGGGATTAACCTTGGACTAAGGACTAAGGGTGTGCTCTTGGTGGAGACTATGATATATCTTAAAACTGCCAAAGCACCTCATTGAGAATTCTGATGCTATAAAAAGAAGAAAAAGGAAAAGTGTCACCTATTGCAATCTATATAAAGATGAGTTTTGGTGAAAACTTTTCCCCTTAAAAATATTTTGTGATTTTTTTTTATGTGTTAAAAATTTGTAAAAATTATTTGTTCAAAAAAGTATGTCGCACCCTCAAATATGCACTTTTAAGTGAAGAAATTGTTATTGCTAGCAGTTTATTTAAAACTTGGGATCCTTTTTAAATAAAAATATACAATTTTAGAAGTTATCTCATAAAGCCATATGGTATTGACATTTTTAAAGTAGAGTATTTTTGAATTTTTTTTTCTGAGAGTTATTCTGGAAGTGTGTTATAAACTAAGAGAATCTGTTTAGATAGTCTTTATTTTTCTTCTTAAAAATTTGTATGATTCCAAACCATTACTTAAGGTTAAATTGAGACATTTAAACTGCACGATTTATCCTCTGCCAAAAGAAGAGTTTAAATATTTCTTTTATATACTTGTTTATCTGATCTGCCAGTAAAAAAGTGTATAATCGACAAAAGAAAAAAATAAACAGTAACACTTTAAAATCTAATTTTGAGGCATAATTTCACTCTTGTTAGGGCCACAAGAGTGAAACCTGATTCCTCCTGTTGTTTGGAAAAGACCCTGTACAATCCTCCCTTAGGAAGATTCCAAGATCTGCCTTCCAAGCCTTGTGGGGTCTTTGCCTTTTTACCACCCCTTCAGGACAGCCCCACAAGTGCCAAGACTTTACAAGAAGGCAATTTGAGGGAGTATGTGGAGGGGTTTATGGGAATATTGGTTGCAATAAGGGCCCCAAAGAGAGTGAACACATGGGATCCCACCTGAGAATTGAGTCAAATCCTAGAATGTCCAGAAGGAGACGGTGGAGGTGGTGGGAGAGGCCTAAAGTGTAGAGAAGAGAGTGGGAGAGACTGATCCCTGGTCCCAGAGCTAAGGCACCAAGGGACAAAGATTTCCTGTGCACGGGGAAGTTTGCTCCTCTGAGAGAGAGAATCTAGGTGCACAGACTTTGTGTGGATCAAGAGGGGGATGTGGAATGTAGCCTGGTCGGCTCGTATAATGCACCTGGTACACCAGCCCAGCCATTAGTACCTCTGTCTGGTTCCTGGGAGGTTATATTGACCTGGAAAGTGAAGTGCTGCACTGCCTGAAAGCACCAGGCAACCACCTCCTGAGTGACTTCGACAGAGTGCTAATGCCCCGACAGAGTGCTAATGCCCCGACAGAGTGCTAATGCCCCGACAGAAGGACGGTTCTCTCAAACCCTGAGTGAGTTTCTCCTGGAACTGCTGTCTTCCTAGTTTGTTTATCCCCGCCTTGGCAACAGGCTAGACCTCAACACAACACCCCTGAGAGACAGCAGCTGACTCCTTCACCACAGGGAGAGGTCCAAGGCCACTCATGAGCACGCGTGATGCTGCTCAGCAAAACCCACCGAAGCTTGGAGAAGGGAGGGTTCCATTGATCTTACACGTGGGACGGGGCCAGAGACTGTTACCAGGTTTCCATCACCTACCACAATCCTAAGCCAACGTGGCTAGAAAAACAGCTAAGTGTGCCTCTACTCTTTTCTCTCTCTTAGTTTGGCATCCACAGTTCAGCGACAGCAGTGACCCCAGCTTTTGGTACTGGAGGAACAGCTCCGGGAAGTGAGCAAGGAACATGCTTCCAAAGTAGATCCTGGCATTGGGCATTTGATTATCCCTAAACTCCAGGACACACATAAGAATCCCAGCTGTGGGGACAAGACCGTGTGGTTAACTTGCTAGAAGGTATAGCTATATTTATTTTGGACTCAACAATTAATACTACGAGGAGAATAGTGGACGTTCCCTTCAATGTTGTAGGCATCTTACCACCAAACTGGAGGCAATTCTTGACAAATCACCACCCACCACCACCATCATCTGCCCCCTCTCAACTTCTGAACTGGTCTCCTAATAACTGAGATTCTACAACAGTCTTCTTTGACACGTTTTTCCCTTCTCCCTTAACTTAATGAAGTAAGTAGTTTGTTTATTTCCCCTTGGCAAATCTTTACATCCAATTCCTTTCCCATTCCCTGGCCACCACTGTATTTTAGGCTCTTCAGTTGGATTTAACTATCAGTCTACATACCAACTTCCATGTTAGGTGTTGGAAATAAAAGGAAATCCAAGATTTAGGCCTTGTGATCACGCTGTCATTGTGTTTTGGGCAACACATAAAGCTGTGGAAAACTGCATTGTTTTGGTAAAATTGACTCTGATGTGTTGCCTGAAAAGTTTTTGTTTGTGCTTGGTCTGGCTTTATTTTTTCTACAATCAATACTTTGATGGGATGCTGCCTGCTATCCGTACACCTTTCCTCAAGGAAGTACCCAATAAAAGCCAACAACAACAAAAAATCTTGCCTGGCCAGCGTGACTCAGTGGTTGAACATCAACCTATGAACCAGGAGGTCACGGTTCAATTCCCGGTCAGAGTACATGCCCGGGTTGCGGCCTCAAACCCCAGTGTGGGGCATGTAGGAGGCAGCCGGTCAATGATTCTCTCTAATCATTGATGTTTCTGTCTCTCTCTCTCCCTCTTTCTTCCTCTCTGAAATCAATAAATATATATATTTTTAAAATCTCTATACAGTCATGTGTGATGACCCACGTCCCGCATGGTTCAGGGTTCGGGCTCTGGAGAAGGGCCACGTGCAAATAACAGAGACAAGACTCCACTTGTGCTCAGGCCTTGCCATCCTTTTATTCAGTTTGGGATACACCTATAGCCCTTAGGCAGGCAATTTCAGTAATAGACAGACTATCTTATCAGTAAGGATTTACATGACTATCTGGTCGGGAAATTGCTTCAGCTACCATTGTCTTGACTAAACAGTGGGTGCATAGCTCTGACCTTTGCCAGGGCTCAAGGTTCACCAGTGTTCCCGGCTCCTTGTCCACACCTCTCTGCTAGTGAAGACAATGGGCAGCTTCCAACAGTCATGCACTGCTTAATGTTCTGAGAAATGGGTTTTTAGGGGATTCCGTCATTTTAGGAACATCATAGAATGCAATTTCACAAACTTTGATGGTTTAGCCACTACTGTAATTATATGTGCTGTATTTTTATATGACTGGCAGCCTGTAGGTTTGTTTACACCAGCATCACCACAAATGTGTCAGTAATTAGGGTGTAAGAGTTGGCTTCTCTTTTTGTAAAGCAGTTGCCTGACTTCACCTTTTAAAAATTTTTATTGAATTTATTGGGGTGATATTAGTTAATAAAATTATATAGATTTCAAGTGTACAATTCTATAATCCATCATCTGTATATTGTATTATGTGTTCACCAAGTCAAGTATCCTTCCGTCATCATTTATTTTCCTCTTTACCCTCTTCTTCCTCTCCCTACCCCTCTTTCCCTCTGGTAATCTTCACACTGTTGTCTATGTCTATGAGTTGTTGTTGTTGTTTTCGTTTAATTCCTTCACCTTTTTCACCCAGTCCCTCAACCTCCCTCCCCTCTGGTAGCTGTCAGTCTGTTCTCTGTATCTATGAGTCTGTTTCTATTTTGTTTCTTTGTTTATTTTGTTCATTAGATTCCACATGTAAGTGAAATTGTATGGTACTTGTCTTTCTTTGACTGGCTTATTTCACTTAGCATAAGACTCTCCGGGTCCATCCAAATTGTAGCAAACGGTAAGATTTCCTTCTTTTTTACAGCCAAGGAGTATTCCGCTGTGTAGGTGGACCACAGCTTTTTTGTCCCCTCATCTACTGATAGGCACTTAGCTGCTTACTAATCTTGGTTATTGTAAATACCGCAGCAATAAACATAGAGATGCATATATTCTTGCAAATTAGTGTTTTGATATTTTTCAGATATATTCCCAGAAGTGGTATCACTGGGTCATAAGGCAGTTTCATTTTTAATTTTTTGAGGAATCACTATACTATTTTTCACAGTGGATGCCCCAATCTTTATTCCCACCAACAGTGCATAAGGGCTCCCCTTACTCCACATCCTGGCCAACACTTGTTTGTTGATTTATTGATGATATCCATTCTGACAGATGTTAGGTGATACCTCATTGTGGTTTTAATTTGCATTTCTCTGATGATTAGTGATGTTGAGCATCTTTTTATGTGTATATTGGTCATCTGTATGTCCTCTTTGGAGAAGTATCTATTCAGGTCCTTTGCCAATTTTAAATTGGATTGTTTGTTTTTTAGTATTTCGTTTTATAAGCTCTTTGTAAATGTTGGATATTAACCCCTTATCAGGTATATCAGGGAATATGTTCTCCCATTCAGTGAGTTGTCTTGTCATTTTATTGATGTGCAAAACCTTTTTTTTTTAAGATAGTGACCTAACTTCTTTTTTAAAAAATATATATATATATTTTTATTGATTTCAGAGAGGAAGGGAGAGGAATAGAGAGATAGAAACATCAATGATGAGAGAGAATCACTGATCGTTTGCCTCCTGCACACTCCCCACTGGGGACCAAGACCAAAACCCGGGCATGTGCCCTTGACCAGAATCAAACCTGGGACCCTTCAGTCTGCAGGCCAACACTCTATCCATTGAGCCAAACCAGCTAGGGCTGCAAAATATTTTTTAAAAATATATATTTTTATTGATTTCAGAGAGGAAGGGAAAGGAAGGGAAAGATAGAAACATCGATGATGAGACAGAATCATTGATCAGCTGCCTTGTGCATGCACCCCACTGGGGATCCAGCCACAACCCAGGCATGTGTCCTGACTGGGAATCGAACTGTGACCTCCTGGTTCATAGGTCAACGCTCAACCACTGAGCCACATTGGCAGGACGATGTGCAATAACTTTTAGTTTAATGTAATCCTTTTCTGGAGGAGGCATCCTTTCAAAGAGGTGCCTGCATCAGTGATGGCTATCTCACAGCCAGGACCAGATGAAGAGCCAGACCACCTCCCCAATGAGGCTCCTTTGCTTTAGAGATCTTGTTTGATTTTGTAACGCCCTGGACGCAAGCCGCTGTCACAAAGAACCAAGAGACGCTTCTCATGCAAAAAGCAAAGGGTTTATTGATGCTAGCATGCTGGGACTCGCAGCCTCACTCTGAGCACAGAGTAGCGGTTGTGAGCCCCGACTAAGAGTTTAAGCATATCTTATATATCTTTCAGTGGGGAGGGGGTTGGAGTAAGGGGAGGAGAAAGGACTGTGCTCTGCCGATTGGCCAGGCGCAAGTCGATGTCTTGTTCCTGGGTGTGGCTAGCAGAGTCTTAGACTTCCGGGAAGACGCACGTGGCCAAGGTAAGATGGAGGACGTAGCCCTTACCCTGGGGCAAGGTGGAGGGCCTAGCCCTCGCCCTTTCAATTTCATTACTGACCATTGGCTACTTGCTTTTTTTTTTTCTCTCTTCCTATGCTTTAAATTCCCACTTATGTTTTAAATTCACCAATAAGGAGTAAGCCTGAAAACCTTAGGCCCCAACCCTAGACCCCAATTAAAGCAGAATGCCAGGTCCAGGCCTGTTCTCTCTCCTTCTCCCCGTCTCCCCACTCCATACCTTCCTCTTGTACTATTGGTTTATTTTTTTGTTAATCCTCACCTGAGGATATTTTCCCATGATATTTAGAGAGAGTGGAAGGGAGGGAGAGAGACCGAGAGAGAGAAACATCATTATGAGAGAGACACATTGATTGGTGCCTCCCACATGGGGCCTGACCAGGACCTGGGATTGAGCCTGCAACTGCATTAGCTGCCCTTGACCGGAATCAAACCCGGGACCCTTCAGTCCACACTCTATCCACTGAGCCAAACTGGCTAAGGCATACAATTGGTTTAGAAAGGAGAGATGTCTGTGGGAAGCTCACTAGGGATCAGGTGAGTCCCCCAGGAATTTCTAGCCAAGAGCATTACTATGAATAGACTGAGAATAGCACAAAACAATACTGTGTTGTGCTCAGACCTGACCAGGGCTACATCATCACTAGGTGACAGAAATTTTTCAGCTCCATTATAATCTTATGGGACCACCATTGTAGATGCAGTCTGTCATTGACCAAAACATTGTTATGCGGCACGTGACTGTACTAGAGGCTCACTCACTTTATCTCAGGTAATGATCTAAGTGCTTAACAAAAATTAGCTCATGTTATAAATATAGTTCCCAACCCTTTGAGGTAATTACTATGGTTGTTTCCATCATTCAGACAAGAATATTGAGGCACAAAGTGCCAGAAGCCAGTCCACCCTTGCTGTTTGACACAATCGCTGCAGAGAAGAAACATCTGCACAGTATATGTTTCAAGGGACCTGGCGTATATGGCATATGGTTGCTTCCCCCTCTTAGCACTATGTGTTTTATCCAGGACCACCTCCCTGAAAAAGGTTGTTTCCCCAGGTGGGGATTTTTCCCTGGAGTTAAGGATAAACAGGACTAAGGAAGAGAATAAGTCAGTAAAACCCTTAAAGTAAGTGCCAGGCGGGTAGTTAATCACCTTAACTATGAACAATCACACTTAAGCTACATAATCTTTACTTAGGATAATCTCCTTCAGTTACTTCCTTGTAGCTTAACAGAACAGTAGAGTAGTGACCTTGGAATGGAGATAACAAACGCCCTAACCTTTGGAATAGAATGGGTAGGATTAAAATCAAATGGTATAAATACAGATGTAACAGGAGAATAAAGAGAGAACCTGGCTATGCTGATCAACTGAACGCTGCCTCTGTGTCATTCCTTCTTCACCAACTCTGTCCACACCTTTGGGAACCCCTGGACCTGCTGGGGTTGTTTTCTCCCCGCAGAGGAGCAGGACCAGCAACTAGACCCGCCTCGATCGCCCTGTCCCAGTTCCGGCCAGGCCCTGACCCCAGCCCCCAGCTGGCGCGCGGGGCGAGGTGGAAGCAGGCTTCGCAGCAGCATGGCGGTGGCGCTGGGAGCAGGCGGAGGAGCCCATGCGACAGATGATGACTTTGACCAATTTGATAAGTCAGGTGCAGAGGGGTCCTGGAGGAGAAGGGCTGCAGATGAGGACTGGGACAGTGAACTTGAAGATGACTTACTTGGAGAAGATTTGCTGTCTGGCAAAGAGAATCAGTTGGATTTGTCAGATGAAGAGCTGAACAATGATCTTTTACAGAGTGATAACGAAGTCGACGAAAATTTCAGTTCTCAGGGTGTCACAATTAGTCTGAAAACCACATCTGGCATGGTCACATCACATGAACTGGCGGACAACACTAATGACCAGTCTGGAGAACAGGAATCCGAGTATGAGCAAGCAGAGGATGAACTGATTTACCACAAGTCCAATGGATCTGAATTGTACGCTCATGAGTATCCCGAGGAAGGACAGTCTGAAGGCCAGGATGCCGAGCTGACAGAAGACCACATGGAGTATGTGGAAGAGCTAGAGGAGGAGCAGCTGTACAATGATGAAGTGTTGGACATCGAGATCAATGAGCCTTTAGATGAATTCGCAGGGAGTATGGAGACTTTGGAAATGCAGAAGGAAATAAAAGAAGAATCAGATGAAGAAGATGATGAGGGTGAAGAATCTGGAAGATTGCGTTTCAAAACTGAAAGGAAAGAAGGAACAATTATTGGGCTCTCAGAGGTAACTCGAGAGAGAAGGAACATTCCAGAAACTTTGGAGCTTTCAGTAGAAGCCAAAGCTGCATTGCTTGAGTTTGAAGAAAGAGAACGCCAGTATAAGCAGGGCCCCTATGGTTCAAGGCGGGGCGGAAGGAGAGGAGGTCCTTTAATGTGTCGTGGAATGGGGGACCAGAGAAGAGAGAACAGCGAGAGGGGCCGCATGAAGGACCACAGATCTGCGCTGCTCCCCACACAGCCTCCTTTGGTGACGCGCTCTCCAAGGTTAATTCCTCCAACCCAGCCTCAGCCTCGCCCCCCACAGCCACCCCAGCAGCAGCCCCTGCAGCATCCGCACCACTCCTCCCCTCCGCAAGGAATGCATGTGCCACCCCAGATGGAGGCGCCCAGGGTGATGATGACCCCTCCACCCGTGACCCCACAGCAGCCCAAGAACATCCACATAAACCCCCACTTCAAAGTAGCGGTGGTGACGCCCGTGAAAGTGCCCTTGCTGCCAGTCCCGAGCCAACAGAGACCTGCGGTGGGACCCCAGAGATCCCCAGACCCTCCAGAATTCGCACAGCACACCCCTGGACCGGTTCCCAACAATTTTAGCCAGCCCCCAAGGCTTCCTCTGCAGGACCAGTGGAGAGCACCACCCCCTCCCCAAAAGCGAGACCCCTTCTTCTTAGGAGTTTCAGGTGCACCTCATTTCCCGAGGTATCTCTTTCGGGAGCAGCGAAGCCCCCCACCACCGCCACCCCCTCCCACACTTCTCAGCAGCGTTCACCCTGTGCCCACGCCCAGCCCCTTACCATTCACTCAGCCCGGACCAGCTTTGAATCAGCCAGGACAGCAGCCCGTGTTCCCTAGGCAGAGGCCTGTGAGGCCCACCCTGCAGCCTCCAGGTCCCGTGGGCCTGCTGCACGTCAGCCAGCCAGGGTCCGCTGCCACTCTGCCTTTCATTCCTCATCGACAGCCCTTCCTTCCGGGCCCCGGACAGCCATTTCTGCCCGCACACGCACAGCCTAACTTGCAGGGGCCCCTGCACCCCCCGCTGCCCCCTCCCCACCAGCCTCCTCACCAGCCACAGCAGCACCAGCACCAGCACCAGCTGTCTGTTCCCCCACCACCTCTGAGGCCCAAGTCTCAGCCCCAGTGCAGGCCTCACATGCAGAGGGCTCAGCCTCAGCAGAACAGCAGTCGGATGCAGTGTCCCCAGCGCCAGGGGCTGAGGCATAAGACGACGTCTCAGAATGTCACCAAACGGCCAAGGCAGCAGCTGCAGCCAACTGCTGCCAGAAACAGGAACTTGCGTGAGTTACCAATGGCGCCCTCGCACGTCATGGGGCTGAGTCACAGTCGTGGTGCATCCATGCCTGGCGCCCATGGAAAGCCGATGGACAGCCTGTCACCACCCTGGAGACCGGGGCCTAGGAACACACAGGGGAAGACGGACTTGAAGGCCAAGTCCATTAGCCCTGAGGGTCAACCTAAGGAAGAAGCAAAAGCAGAACCAGAGTTTCCCGATGAAGATGAAGAAACGAGGCTGTACCGCTTAAAGATAGAAGAGCAGAAGCGTCTGCGGGAGGAGATCCTGAAGCAGAAGGAGATGCGCCGGCAGCAGCAGGCCTGGGCTAGGAAGAAGGAGCTACTGGAGAGGCTGGTGCAGCAGCAGTGGTAGCAGCAGCAACTCCGCAGCACTGGGGCCCCTGCGGAGCGGGAAGAGCCGCGGGCTTGCGGTTGCCCACCAATGGAAACCCCTTGCTACCCTTCCCTGGTGCCCAGGGCCGACAGAATGTGAAAAACAGACTTCTCGGGAAAAACCAAGATATTGTTCTTTCAAGTCTTCAGCCGGAAATGCCAAACTTTGTGCCATCTGGTGCTAACCTGCAGTATTCGGGACAGCCGGTCAAACCACTGAAGCGCTTGAGACACAGAGTCCTGCAGGCACAGCCCGAGGATGGGGACGAGCCGCCCCCAGCAAAGACCGCCCGAGTGACAGCCCTCCAGGGCCGGCCCCCCAACTCCAAGCCTGGCGCCGAAAGGACTGTCATGCACCAGGCAAACAGCGGTGGCGGAGATGGGCCGCATGTCAGCTCCAAAGTCAGGGTAATTAAGTTGTCAGGTGGGCAGGGAGGAGAGAGCGATGGCTTTTTTTCACCCGGACGGCCAGCCCCAGCGGCCTCCCCAGCCTCCAGAAGTGAGACAGCAGCCTGCCCGCAAGGTGACGCTGACCAAGGGGGCCCTTCAGCAGCCCCAGCACCTGCCGGTCGGGACCCATGTGTACTCAGCAGGCCCTCCGGGCATTGAGAGCATCCAAGGGATTCACCCCACCAAGAAGGTCATCATGCATGGCAGAGGCTGGGGAGCAGCAGGGCCAATGGGCCTCGGGCGCCCGATGCCAAAGAAGCAGAACCTGCGGGCGGTGGAGTGCAAGCCGCAGCCCTGCGTCGTGTCTGTCTGTCGAAGGCCTGTCGTCATCCACCACTGACGCCCAGCTAAAGAGCCTGCTCATGTCAGTGGGACCCATCCAGAGTTTACAGATGCTTCCCCAGCAACGGAGAGCCATAGCCAAGTTGAAGGAGCCAGCCCATGCCTTAGCATTTCAGCACAAGTTCCACAGGCACATGATAGATT
>NW_005871112.1:1176233-1195002 GCF_000147115.1 Myotis lucifugus | reverse complement strand
CACAAATTCTAAGTACTCTCCACAGCAAAGAATATTTGATAATGGTTGCACTTATCTTCAGTGCAGGCTAGACCAGAGGTGTCTTCTCAGAAAGCCCTCTACTGGTTCTTGTAAAAACAGGTGGAAATGTGGGTGACTGTGATTGACAGCTGCCTATCCCAGAAAGCAGGGTGTGAGGGCGGGTGGGGAGGGACATGGTGTGGCAGATTCTGCTTCCTGTGCACCAGTTGCATATTCCGAGATCCTGAGGGGACTGCCCACCCGTTTTTAAGTTCCCAAATAGGGCGAGGACCAGGTGGTCGCCACTGCGCTTCCCTGGGGGCAGAGAAGCCGGGGTGCTGCTCTGGCCGGGGCCCTCACTGGAGCTCCCTGTCTGGTGGGGTGCACAGTGGGCCTGCCAGGCGGAGGGACAGCTTGCAGCTTGAACAGATTTGGTTGGTTTTTTTCTCTTTAAATGCAGCCCAAAGCGGCAGATGTCACTGACTCTGTGACATGCAGCGTTCTTAGGGAAGCTGGCTATCATTGCTTTGAATGACCTTTTTTTTTTATAAGGCCTTAGAGTGGCGCTGGGTAAAAAAAAGAGAGAGAGAGAGGGAGAGAGAGAGAGAGAGAGAGAGAGAGAGAGAGAGAGAGAGAGAGAATAAATCAGTAAAACCCCTTAACTAAGTGCCAGGTGGGTAGTTAATCACCTTAACTATGAACAATCACACTTAAGCTACATAATCTTTACTTAGGATAATCTCCTTCAGTTACTTCCTTGTAGCTTAACAGAACAGTAGAGTAGTGACCTTGCAATGGAGATAACAAACGCCCTAACCTTTGGAATAGAATGGATAGGATTAAAATCAACTGGTATAAATACAGATGTAACAGGAGAATAAAGAGAGAACCTGGCTATGCTGATCAACTGAACACTGCCTCCATGTCATTCCTTCTTCGCCGACTCTGTCCACACCTTTGGGAACCCCTGGACCTGCTGGGGCTGGACCCCAACAACAAATAACTTAAGCAAATTCCCCCAAAACTTTTATGACTTGTAGGTGGCAAAACCAGCATTTAGATCGAAGTGAATTCCTGACTCCAGGTCCTATGCTCCACTACACCAACTTACTAGAATATTATACTCACTTTTCAGATGAAAAAAGAAAGCACAGAAGGTTTAAGGAAATTTGTCATGTAAAAGGGAGAGCTAGGATTTGAATATAGAAATCTGGCTTCAGAATCTGTGTATTATACAGTATGATCGGGGATCGAGCCTGCAACCTGGGCATGTGCCCTAATGGGGAATTGAACCATGACATCCTGGTTCACACAGATCAGGCTTAATAGCTATTTTAATACTCACCCTAGTTTGGATTGTAGGATAGTTGCTTTAGCTTTGCCGTTTTTAGTTTTCTGGGATAGGAAACAACTGATTTCTCCCCTGGAATCTCCACAAAGGTGGTTTGGCATCATGGAGGCAAAGATGGGGACACTCTGTACTCAAAATAATCCAATTTTTCTCTTTGTTGAACCAGCAGTGAATTATAACAGAACGGCCAACAAATGCATTTTGCCTTAATCGTCAAGTTTCAAAGCAGTAAGCTGGATGAGTTTGGGGGCTCAACTTCTTGGTTTTCTGTTTCTCAGGAGTCAGTGCCCTTCATTGCCTGCTGTCCAGTGTCTGATTTGTTGTTCTTATCTTAAGTGGGAGGGTAAATCCAGTCCCTGGATATTTTGGAAGCCGCATAATTCTGATAATTAAATATTATGCAAAGGCAATAATAGGCAAAAATTAGATGAATCTCTCCAGAACCCTATTTTTAGAATAGCCTCCAACAACACCTATTTCTCTAATGTTAAAGTAATTTCTTAGGATTGCTAGGGATCTGGATAGAAATAAGTGAGACCAAAAGGTAAATGTTTGCCTGGTCGACATGGCTCAGTGGTTGAGTGTTCACCTATGAACCAGGAGGTCATGGTTTGATTCCAGGTCGGGGCACAAAAGGTAAATGGTAAAACAGTTTCCCCAACTAAACATCTTTCTTTATTATTTAGGGTTCATTCCTTAATAAAAAATAAGATTGGCCCTGGCCAGTTGGCTCAGTTGGTTGAGCATCAGCCCATGCACCAAAAAGGGTTGCAGGTTAGATTCTCAGTCAGGGCACATGCCTGGGTTGCTGGTTCGATCCCGGGTTGGGGTATGTACAGGAGGCAACCGATCAATGTTTCTCTCTCCCTCTTCCTCCCCTTCTCTCTAAAAATCAGTAAACCTGTCCTTGGGTGAGCATTAAAAAAATAGAAATAAGATTGTTTATGTGGGCTCATTCTCTCATTCTGTTTCAGAAGCAGAAAATCTTCCCTACTCCCTCCCACCAGCCCCAGAAAGCACATCTGATTGAATTTATCCATCAAAATGTTCCCATTGGTACAGGTAACATCACATGGAGTCCCACATGGCCAGAAAAAAACTTTGGCAGCTGTGTATTCTGAAGCCTCAATAACTGTGCAGAGGAGGGCAAGAAAATAAGAAGTGACTTGACTTGCTGGTTCAGAGATGCTCTGGTTGGGTGCACACTAGGATTGGAGAGATACAGATATCGCTGGGGCAGCTTTTCCAGCTAACAGGCTTAACCTTGGGCCAGTCACGTGATGTTTTTGGTTTCATTTTCTCCCATCTCTAGCTACTGACACAAATCTGCTCAGTTGCATTGCTTTGGGAACAAAATGTACTGAAGCTTGAATTTAAAATCTGTATTCTTCCCCAAATAATTAAATCATTACGCTGTACTTTTTAAACTAATTGATTCTGATCCCCTACCTGCTCACCTCCAAGGCTAATATTTAACATTTTATTGCTTCTGTTATTACAGTACTTCAATTATGAAACTTGCCTGCGTTTTGGCTTAGCAAATAGCAACTGAGTACATGAAGACCCACTGTGCAATATTAATTGGAAACTGAGTAGATACAAAAATAGACAAGAATTCAGTCTTCTCTTTCCCAAACATTCCCAATTAGTTTAACATTAATAATCCAATTTAGACTTGCTCTTTGTTAATCATTTGCTACTTCGTGAGTTCTGTGACTTAATTTTTAAAAACGTATCCTTTCAGTTCTCTGAGTTCAAAGGTATGAGCAATGGGATGAATGTCTTTACCTCTTCCTTGTCTACTGAACTTTAAGGTTACAGATATAAGGTTACAGATCCAGAAATAATTCCTGGTTGTTGTCTTCAGAGCTCGAAATTCCATTGGAGTGACAAGTTAAATTCATAGGAAGATAAACATATGTCAAGTACCAAAGGCTGGAAGAGACAGAAAGAGCAGTATTAATTTACATGAAGGAGCCATCAACATCCCCTACCCTACCCCCACCTGCTCCAAGTTTAGGAGGCAGATCATGTAAGCCCATCAGTATGACCTCCTTCATCAAGTACAAGTACAAACACAGTCATTTCACTTTCGTTTTTTCAATGAAACACTTGAGTACCCACATTCCCCATTCACAACAAAATGCAGTGTGCCCCCTTGTTCTTGGGGAATCATCACATACGCTTCCCTCTACCCTGCATTGCCGTGTGAAAACCTGGGTCTCCCTCAGTCTCCCTCTGGGCAGCAGAACGGCTCTGAAAATAGTCATGTTTTTCTGGACTGGATAGTGACTGTTGCAGTATTTGGTACCAGGAATTGTATCACACACACAGGCACACACACACTCACACTCACACACAAACACTCAAGATGGGAATCTGAGATTGGGCTGGAATTCAGTGATAAACTCATGGCTGATGAAAATAGGACATGGTAGTCTACGACATGCAGTGGCAAAACCAAAGTTTAATTTATGGCCTGTGATTGCCTCAGATGAGGAGCTTTTTTGTTGTTAATCCTCACCGGAGAATATTTTTCCATTGATTTTTAGGGAGAGTGGGAAAGACAAAGAGAAACAATGAAACACATCAATTGTTTGGCTCCTACATGAGCCGGGACAAAGGCCCAGGCTGGGGAGGAGCCTGCAACCAAGGTACATGCCCTCTTAAAAAAAGAAAGAGAGAGAGAGAGAGAGAGAGAGAGAGAGAGAGAGAATCATTCATCAGCTGCCTCCTGCAGGCCCCATACTGAGGATGGAGCCTGCAACCCGGCATGTGCCCTTGACAGGAATCAAACCTGGGACCCTTCAGTCCATAGGCCAATGCTCTATCCATTGAGCCAAACTGGCGAGGGCTGAAGTGCTTTTTGAAGATAAAGCTTTGAGACACGGAGTGGTTACCGCATTTAACGTTTCTGTTGGGAACAATGGTGCAAGGACCATGAGGTTGAATGGCTACTTCTCACTGTACCAAAGAGCCTTAAAGATCTCAGTACTTTCATGGGGACCTAAAAAACCTCACTGATCTCTTGGAGCCAGGACTGATTCAGACCCCCATTTGGATGGGTTGGGCTACAGAATCTCAAGAGAAACTGATTTAGTGGCCTCTCCAGCTTCCCGATCTGAAGCTTAGGGCATCAATTGAGAAGGACTGGGACTCTGAGAATTGGAATGGGGAAGTTTGTATGGATTTGGACAAATAGAAAACTTGTGAAACAACAAAGGTCACTATGTCACCATTACAAGTATAATCACTCCCTTCTCCATATCCGAGGAAACCAGGCTTTATTTACTGGTTGAAAATACTAGGTTGAAGTGCTGTTCTAGAGGATGAGGCATATGCATTGAAATGTCTTAAACTAGAGGAGAGTAGGTAAATGGTAATTCTTAAAGAGAAATTGAGCATTGTCCATAATTGAAGAAAAATAGGAGCCTCCATCTCAAATAGGGCAAAAAAAAAGACAATAAAATATAAGTGTAGTGTTCTCTACCTATCATATATGTAATATATGTGTGGTATTATTATATTCATCAGTCCTAGGAGATTATCAGGTTGAACAAGAAACAGCATCTAAATATATGCTATTTGTAAGAAATCCACTTTAAACATCAAAGGTTTAAAGTGAAAGTAAATGATATACATTTCCCCAAATAAAGAAAACATTTCCCCAAATAAAGTTGAAATAACAATATTAAATGTCATGGACAATGTTTGTGTTCTCTCAAATTCTTATGTTGAAGCACTAACCCTCAATATGACTGTATTTGGAGGCAGAGCCTTAATCTATTAAAGAGAACCTACAGTGAAATGAGGTCATAAGGGTAAGGCCTTGATCTGATAGGATTAGCATCCTTAAAAGAAGAGAGAGACCAGAGCTATTTCTCTTTCTGGGAGCATACGCTAAGGAAAGGTCATGTAAGTACATAGTGAGAAGGCAGCCCTCTGCAAGCCAAAAAGAATACTCACTAGAAAGCAACCATGCTGGCACCCTCACTTGAACTTCCAGCCTCCAGAACTATCAGAAAATAGGTTTCTGTTGTCTAATTTAAAAAAATAGCAAGCTTGATCTAATAGTTATAGAGAACTCTGTGCCCCCCACAGTGTTCATGAAACAATCAATATTTTTTTTTATTGATTTCAGAGAAGAAGGGAGAGGGAAAGAGAAACATCAATGATGAGAGAGAATCATTGACTGGCTGCCTCCTGCCCACCCGCTACTGGGGATGGAGCCCAGGCATGTGCCCTGACCAGGAATCGAACCAGCGACCCCCTCAACCTCTGAGCCACGGCTGGGCTGTTCATGAAACATTTTAATGAGTTTACTAGGCCACAAAAGAATTAAAGGACTTGATATAACATATAAACTTTTTTTTTTTTACCATGATGCAGTAAAATGAAAAATAAATAGAAAAGAATAACTCCCAAAGACATATAGTGGGAAACCAAAACGGGTTCTTTGAAACAGATAATAGCATGGGTAAAGGTCTGGAGAAATTATTCAAGGGGGGAAAAAACTGAGAAAGAGTGAGAAGGCAAAAAATTTTAAATTTAAGATTAAAATAGGCTGTGTAAAAAATCATAGTAGAATATTATAAAACAACTTAATACAATGAAAAACAGCAGTATATTTTAATAATGCACATTAAGTTTACTTTAACAATCCAAAGATGGTTTAATGGCAGAAAATACAACTTACCATTTAACAACTATAAGGAGAAAATCTACATGGTTATATCAATAGATTATAATATCATTTGATAATATTCAATACCAATGAACAATTAAGTCTCCTCACTCCACCCAAAAATGTAAACTATAATTAGAGGGGGAAATCCCTTAATTTATTAAAGAGAACCTACAGGAAACATATATCAAATATCATCATCTTTTAGTTATGAACTAGAAAATGTCTTTTCAAAATCAGGAACTAGAGCCCTAGCTGGTTTGGCTCAGAGGATAGAGTGTTGGCCTGTGGACCTAAGGGTACTGGGTTTGATTCTGGTAAAGGTCACATACCTTGGTTGCAGGCTCCTCCCCGGCCCAGGCCCTGGTCAGGACATATGCAGGAGGGAACCAATCGATGTTTCTCTGGGGAAAGCTCTTAATCATTATTTCTCTCTTTCTTTCACTCTTTCTAGAAATCAATGGAAAAATATTCTTGGGTGAGGATAAAAAACAAATAAAGTCAGGAACTAGATAAAGATGACCATTATCACCACTATTATTGAATATCTCTATCTTCCTCCTGAATAGCACAAGGACTTTGAAATTCTTTAATTCAGAGATGGCTTAGCATTCCCAGAACATACTTCCAAATATACGTTGGCAAAAAAATAAAAAATAAAAGGAATCCAAAAAGAAGGTGTAGCATTCAAGAAGCAAAAAAGGTCAATAAAGTTGTACAATATTTTAGAAATGTGGTTGGGAACACAATTATATTACAACTAGAGGCCCAGTGCATGAAATTCACCCTCTCCAATCTGGGATCCCTGGCTCCTAACCACTTCTGCCTGCCTGCCTGCCTGATTGCCCCTAACCACTTCTGCCTGCCACCTGATCGTCCCCAACTGCCCTCCCCTGCCAGCCTGGTGCCATCTTGTGGCAGCCATCTTGTAAAAGTCATCTTGTGCTGGCTAACTTGTGATGACATGAGGGCATGACGCCACCTAGGCTTTTATTAGTATAGATGCTAAAGCGTTGGGAATTTATTCAACTTATTCTTTTCTATTCAACAAACATTTGTTCATATCCTATTGTGGGAAGTTTGTGTTTAAACTTTTATTATGGCCCTAACCGGTTTGGCCCAGCGGATAGAGCGTCAGCCTGCGGACTTAAGGGTCCCAGGTTCGATTCCGGTCAAGGGCATGTACCTTGGTTGCAGGCACATCCCCAGTAGGGGGCGTGCAAGAGGCAGCTGATCAATGTTTCTCTCTCATCGATGTTTCTAACTCTCTATCTCTCTCCCTTCCTCTCTGTAAAAAAAAATCAATAAAAATATATTTAAAAAAAAATAAAAAAATAAACTTTTATTATGGACATTTTAAAGCATACCTAAAAATAGAAAAACTAGTACACTGAACCTCCATGAAACAAGCTTCAACAATTACTAAGATTTTGTCCATCTTGTTTCCTTAAACTTTCCACTTTTGCTGGGGTGCCTCCGGTATTTAACACAATGCCCAGATGCAAGTAATTTCACCCCAAGATACTCCAGCATACATCTCTAAGAGATAAAGACATTTAAAAAAATAATCACAGTACCATTATCACATTTGATAATCACCCTAACATGATCTTCTACCCAGTCATCCTGGGGCTGACTTGGGTGGAGGCTCTAGGAGGAATACATACATTCAGTACTGTGTTCTCAAGAATATCTCGGGAAACTTCGTCAGATGCCTACTAAAATCTTAGTAAGGGATCTCTCTACAGTTTTCATCCAATCCATCAACTTTTCTAAGCCAACACATTTAATTTGGCATTATATTTCTGTATTTATTCAACCCAAGAAGTCCCAATGATCACTGCTTCCTTTTCTATATCTTCACAAACCATCAGTTCCTTAGTAATGTACTTTGGAATTTTACATGATGGCAGTTACGGAAACAATTTATTTCTTCCCTTTGAAACATTGGGTAAATAGCTTCAGCCTTATCCTGATACCACTCCCTTTTCTGTCATTATTTTGCAATAGCCCAGTCAGATAGCTTTCCATCAACATCTGAAGTTGGAAATTAAAAATAATTTTGAAGCTGGCCGGCGTGGCTCAGTGGGTAAGCATTGACCTATGAACCTGGAGGACATGGTTTGATTCCCCGGTCAAGGCACATGCCCAGGTTGCAGGCTTGATCCCCAGTAGGGGGCGTGCATTGTTTGTCTCCCTTCCTCTCTCTCAATAAAAATCAATTTAAAAAAAACTTTAAAAAAATAATAATCGCCCTACCTGGTTTGGCTCAGTGGATAGAGGGACTGAAGGGTCCCAGATTTGGTTCCAATTAAGGGCACATGCCCTGGATGTGGGCTCCATCCTCAGTTGGGGGTATGCAGGAGGCAGCCCATTGATGATTTTCTCTCATAATTGATGTTTTTATCTCTCTCTCCCCCATTCCTCTCTGAAATCAATAACAATATAATAATAATTTTGAAGAGAGGTGTGAACATACCAAAGGCCTGGAGTGGTGGGAGGGGTTATCAAATGGAGGTTGTAACCACCAAAGGCAATTTTTCCTACCTGTCACAATTGTAGGGGACCTGGTTCTGGTGCAAATGCTATGATGTTTGCCTTTGCTGCATGTTATATATCCCATACCCCAGTTTAAAAGCTGGGAGACAGTTAATAAATTTTAAAAAGCTGAGAGAAGTTGCAAATCAGTCCGTCAGACCCGCATGCCATGTCCATCCTCAGCCCCTCTCCTTGCCCTTGTGATAAATCCACTCAGTTATCAAGCAATATCCTTTTAAAAAACATATAAGTCAACTTAACACATTGTGCACCAGTAGTTTTATTGCTAGCTTTATCCAGTGGCCAGATAAGTTTCTATTGAACGAGTACAAAAAACGTTTTACAAAGTATCATACTTTAAAAATATATTAGCTTGTAAGAACATGTAATAAATAACTTCAAAATGCAATGGGTATTTAATTTTAAGGCGTGCCTTTGCCATTTATGTAAAACACCGTGTAATATGGAAACATGAGAATGCTCATGATCCGCCCGCAATGTGTTAAGAAAGAGTTCAGCTCTGAGATAGAACTCTGGGAAACCGAAATGGATTTATGGAGAAAGTTTGAGGGCAGTTACCAGGGCAAACAAGAGTAGAAGGGTTGAGATGATGGAGGTCAGGGCAGGGGGAGGATTGGCTGTGAGCCGCTAGAGGATACTTATTCAGACTCCTTCATCATCTTTCTTATCTCTCAGTTGTGAGCTCACTCAAAAATCAGGGGCTGGTTATGTAGACACGGCCAGCCTTCTCTTGGCCTCAGTCCTGCTCTGGGGGAGGTGAGTGAAGAATTCCTTATGGTCATAAATGCATATGCAGCAATGCCTCCCTCCAAGTTAGGCACCGCCCTTGACCAGTCTGCAGGGAGAGTCTCTTTTCTCCATTCTAGGTCTGGGAGGCATTTTGCTGCACTTGCCAACAATGTCCTTGACATGCTCCCCTGTGACCTCTAGGGAAAGTTTTTAATTCATTTGCTCTGCTTCCACATGGAGCTGCCCTGAGTGGCATTTTGTCTAACCTGAGTTCTCAAAGAGATGTCTCTCTACCGTGACAAACTCTCCTGGAGCCAACTTGGGCAAAGGCCAAAGGCCAGAGGGGACTTCATTTAATTCCATCCTTTCCATGTTCTGGTTTTATCATAGGAATTGAGACCTCTTTTCCATAGGGACATTGGAAGCTCTCTTATTATGAATGAAAACAGAAGAGCCTTGTTAACAACACCAGTTCTTAATCACCTGGTTTTTGTTTTGTGGCTTGGCAAGCTTTCCTGACCTGAAAGAGAAAGGGAAAAAAAAGTCTTTACCCAAAAAAAAAAAAGGCACAGAACTCTTAAAAGCACAGTGCTTTAATATTTTCTGTGATATATATTTATTGTCAATGCTGGTCTTCTTAGGCATGGAATCCAGCTTTGTGGGTCTCCTAGCATTAAACTGAATAAGCTCAGGACTGGAAACTATCTGGATGCAGTAGTGATTTGAATGAACAGAACGAGGGCTCATAACTTGTTTTCTTCCCACCATTTGGTATTTTCTCTGCCACCTAGAAAAATGTTTCGTACAACTGAGCTAGAAATGTTAGGACTCACATCCTGGATTTTGTAAATGTCATCCCCAAACTGCCCTGTACATCCTCTGATGCGATCCAATTCCTCATTCTCATCCATTGAATTCCCTGGAACATCTGCTCTGTATCCAGGGAACATCCATATAATCCCACCCTTTCTCCCACAGAATCCCCACCTCCTTTCCCCAACAGGTACTTCCCCCATAATTCTCTGTAGAGATTATCTTCATTTTTACACCAACTATTCACCTTAGATCCTAAGCTGGGTTCTGTGCCTTCTCCCAGCCTTCCAGACCTTTCTCCTTTTGCTCCTTGTTGAATGATCTCAGCTGTTGTGTCCTGATGCTCAGACTACTGCTTTCTCTCTTCCACTTTTTGCTCTCAAGTAACTTCCTACTCACTGCCCCCTAGCCACTTAAGAGGAAACTCCTGACTCTGTTTCTCCACTCCAATTATTCTCAGCATTTGCAGGACACCCTCTCCTTTCCTTAACAATCTCATCTACATGAACCTTTTCCTCCACTCCTTTTAGCGCAGCCACCCAATCCCAGTGCCAAAGCCTGGATCTTGTCATCACCAGAAAATGTGTCACCTCCAAAACCTCAAATTCAGAATTGTCTTCTCCAAACCCATCCCCTATCCTTTCTGCTTCTTAGGTCCAAGATGCCCATGGGAACAACGTTTTGGCCTCATTGAGACCCACATCCATGGATCCCATCATCTCTGGTCTCTAGTGTCTGTCCAGATTCCACGGCCCGGAATTATAATCATTCCCCGGTAAACACCTGCAACGTTCTCTCTTTCCCTCAGCTGTATCATCTGGAAAAAATCCAACCCTAGAGAGTGGCAGCCCCTCCTCCTCCTGCCCACAGCTGGGCATTAATGAAGAATCCACCCACCTGGGCAGACTGATTTTATTTTGAGATGTTATCACAAATTTTAAATGGATTTTAAGGAGCCAGAAATTGTCCTGTGCTTCACAAGTAAGTTCACTTTTTCACTCCCTAAAACAACAACCTCAGGCCTTTTCTTCTCAAGCCATCAAACACACACACACATACACACACACACACACACACACACACACACACCTGCCTCCCCAGTCATAATATCAACAATTCACTTTTTAAAACTTCAGTATAATTATCTTACTGCCTGTCAGCTTAAGCTTTCATGCTAAGTGTGGCTGGGAACATGCCATCTCACAGTCAAGGAGCCCAGCCCTGGGTATGGCAGGCATGGGGATCCCTCTGGAGTTGTGGTGGAGAGAGGGACACATGCAGGTGCCAAGATACACAATCGAGTGGCCTGCTGGAAGTGGGTACAGCCTCAGGGCCCCAAAGCCCTGCCAGAGTCACTACCACATCCCTAGTGTTGCCTATGTTTACATTGGCGTGGATCTGCCCATCACCTGGAGAATTTCCATTTCTGAGACTTCCCATTGTCTCTCTCTCCATGAGTCCCTCTGTATGTCCTACTGATCAAAAGGTTTAGGAGAACCACAGAAAGCAAGAGAACCATGTCTCTGCTGATGCATGAAAGTTGCATTAATTTCCTAGTGCCTGCCATAAAAGTGCCAAAACTTGGAAGGCTGAAAACAATAGAAATTTGTTTTCTCACAGTTCTGGAGGCTAGACGTCAGAAATTGAGGTGTCAGCAGGGTTTGCTCCCTCTGAAGCCTCTCAGAGAGATCCTTCCTTCCCTCTTCTAGTTTCTGGTAACCCCCCGTGTTCCTAGACTTCTAGATGCATCACCTCAGTCCATGTCTTCCTCTTCGCCTGGTCAGTGTCTTCCTGTGTGTCTTTTAAAAATTTTAATTAATTAAGTTTTTATTATTTTTATTGTTGATAGTATTACAGATGTCCTCCCTATTTTTCTCCCCCTTGCCCCCCAACACCCAGTTCCTGCCTCACCTCAGGCCTTCACCACCCTATTATCTGTGTTCATTGGCAATGCATATATGCATATACTGTATTTTTCTGTGTATAAGATGCCCCCATGTATAAGACACCCCCCACTTTTCCAACCCAAAATTAAGAAATCAATATTTTAAACATTTTGCTGGTTTTCCTCTTAAGGCCTTCTTCTTTTTTGGCATCTTAAGGAGTTGTTCTTCCTGTTTTCTCCACTGTCTGATCATACACTCAGTGGGAGGACGTCCAAATGGTCTCTCTGCAGCTCTATTTCCATGCTCTTTTGCATAGCCGATTACATTCAGTTTGAATTTTGCTGAGTAAGACAATCACTTACCGGTATCTATCTTTTTATTTTTTGACATCTTTATGGGCTCAGAACGCTCCGGTCCCTGTTGCATCTGTGCACTCTCCACCTCCACCTCCAATTATGGCATCAGCTGACGTCAGTAACAGTAAGGCTCGAGATTGGAGGAATCTGTTTGACAAGGTATGGGCAGCTATGCACCTGTGCAGCTCCCTCCTTGGCTGGGCTGACTTCCATGTATAAGACGCCCCTCGATTTTCAGTCTAATGATTTTAGGAAAAAATAGCGTCTTATACATGGAAATATACAGTAAGTTCTTTGGTTAATCTCTCCACCCATCCCCCTTCCCTCTGAGATTTGTCAGTCTGTTTCATGTTTCCATGCCTCTCATTCAATTTTATTTTATACTAGAGGCTTGTGCCCTCTCGTATTTCGGGACCCCTTGGGTAGGGTCCTAGGCCTGGCTGGTGATCAGGGCCTATGGTGGCTTTCCTTCCCCCAGCTGCCAGCAGCTGGCCCCCACCCCCACCGCTGCCACTGCTGGCCATCTGTGCGGTGCTGCCCCCCCAAGCCCTCCCCAACCCCCCCACCTCTGCCACCAGTTGCCTCCCTCTGCAGGCAACAGGTGTGGGGTGTGGCTTGGCTGGTCTGGGCTTCCCTCTGTAAGGTGATGGATTGCAGGGTCCCCAGATTGATCACCCCACAGAGTGAGGCCTGCCCACCCACTGCAGCGCCAGGTAGCCTGAGCCTCCCTCTTTGGGACATCAATTGTGGAGCCTCCCCACCGATCCTCCCACAGAGGGTGGCCTGGGCCTCCCTCTGCAGGATAAGCATGGGATGATGATAGGCCCCCCAACCAATCACATCACCCGCCTTGGATGGCCTGGTGCCAGTGTGTGTCATAGTGTGGACGACATTTTGAACGGTCATTCTGCTGTTCAGTCGTTCGGTCGATTTGCATATTATGCTTTTATTATTATAGATTATTTTAAAAATATATTTTTATTGATTTCAGAGAGGAAGGGAGAGGGAGAGAGAGATAGAAACTTTAATGATGAGAGAGAATCATTAATCAACTGCCTCCTGCACACCCCACACTGGGGATTGAGCCTGCAACTTGGCCATGTGTCCTGACTGAGAATCGAACCGTGACTTCCTGGTTCACAGGTCCAGGCTCAACCACTGAGCCATGCCAGCTGGGCTTGTTCTATTTCATTTATCAGTTTATTGTGTTTATTAGATTCCACATATAAGTGAGATCATGTGATATTTGTCTTTCTCTGACTGGCTTATTTCACTTAGCATAATCCTCTTCAGGTTCCTCCATACTGTTTCAAAGGGCAATAGATCCTTCTTTTTTACAACATTTTTACATTTATACAATAGTACCCTATTGTGTAAATGTAGCAGTTTTTTTATTTTTTATTTTATCCATTCATCTACTAATGCGCACTTGGCCTGTTTCCAGATCTTAGCTATTATAAATAACACTGTTATGAACATAAGGGTGCACATATTCTTTCAGATTGGTGTTTCAGGATTCTTTATTTTTTTATTTTTTATTTTTTTTTGCTCTCATTTTGGAGGACTCCATTTCATTACCTTTATTCTAAGTCTTTTTTTTAATTTTTTTTTATTTTTCGCTAAAAGTATTACAAAGGGTATTACATAAGTGTCCTTTTTTTCCCCCCCACCCTTGACAAGCCCCTGCCCTCCCTTACCCCCCAGTGTCTTATGTCCATTAGTTATGGTTATATGGATGCATACAAGTCCTTCGGTTGATCTCTTATTCCCCTCCCTCCTGTCCCCCAACCCTCCCTGGCCTTCCCACTGCAGTCCGACAATCGGTTTGAGGCAGCTCTGCCACTGTATTTATTATTGTTCAAAAGTTTGTAATGGTCTTAATTATCCATGAAAGAGTGAGATCATGTGGTATTTTTCCTTCATTGACTGGCTTGTTTCACTTAGCATAATGCTCTCCAGTTCCATCCATGCTGTTGCAAATGGTAAGAGTTCCTTCTTTTTAACAGCAGCATAGTATTCCATCGTGTAGATGTAATTTCAGGATTCTTTAGATGTATTCCTAGAAGTGGGATCACTGGGTCAAATGGCAGTTCCACTTTTAACTTTTTGAGGAAACTCCATACTGTTTTCCATAATGGCTTCACCAGTCTGCATTCCTACCAGCAGTGTACTAGGGTTCCCTTTTATCCACATCCTGGCCAGCACTTGTCATTTGTTGATTAGTTGATTGGTTGACTTCTACACGCCCTGTGAACAGGGCTGGGGATCTAGCCTGCAACCAAGGTATGTGCCCTTGACCAGAATTGAACCCAGGACTCTTCAGTCCCTGGGCCGACACTCTATCCACTGAGCCAAACTGGCTAGGGCAACCAGTCAATTTTTTTAAAAAACAACAACAGGATTTGGCAAAACTTTTCAGTAACTCTCTGGAGATCCTAACAATCTCTTGAAATTTCTTTTGATATCTACCACTGGGGTCAAATGTTCCTCACAGTTATGAGTAATGATATTATGGAACAATGAGGTTCTGTATCATTTAACATTTACCTAAAAACATACCAAATATACGTTGGGGAAGATATCTCACTTAGGTGTTATCATGGAGCTCCAGAAGTATGGGCTGAATATGAGTTTTTGTTCTTTGACTTATGCCAGGCACGTCTATATAGGAACTGGTGAGACAGTTCTGTGAGTTGTGTAGCTGGAGCTGGGTCCACGGAGGCTCTGGTCCCTCCAGGATGCCACCTGCACGTCACACAAAGACTTGGGCCCCAGCCCAGCCCTCACAAGTCATCAGTCTCACTTTTGGAGAATGCTGAAACCTTAGATTAATGGACATGCTATGTTCTTTTCAAGGCATAATCCTTCTTTAATGTCAACTCATTAGCATATGTTACATAATTTAGGGACTGGCACCAAAATGTTTTGATTTTAAAAAGGATGAACATAGAACCTCAGCTGTGATAGACAGTCTTTTGGATGAAACTCATAGTCCTGGCTGATGTGGCTCAGTTGGCTGGAGCATTGTCCCTTACACCAAAAGGTGGCAGGTTCAGTTCCTGGTCAGGGCACAAAACTAGGATGCGGTTGGGGAGCATGCAGGAGGCAACGGATTGATGTTTCTCTCTCTCTCACCGTCTCTCTCTCTTCCTCCCTCTCTAAAAAAATAAAAAAATAATAAACCTACCAAACCTACAAGGTCAGAGATCTGAGAGTGGATTGAGCTTACAGAACTGGTTTGCATGAATTGTTTTGTGCCTTTTTTGTTAGTGACTGTTCGCCTAATAAATATCTTTATCCAAAGCTTGTTTCATTCTAACTTTGTAGTGAGACTGTGTGTGTTAGGGAGGGGGTGGGGGAGGAGTTGTTGAGAGTGGGAGGCATCTCGCTAACCCTGACCTTGTGTGATTTCTTTGACAGCTTAATCTTCTCTAGCACACAAAAAAAACTTAAATTGTGCACATCCCTTCCCCCGATTGCCTGACAAAGACACACGGCTCCACAAATACTCCCAAGATGAATCTTATCCCTTCAAGACTTTTCCAAGTTTGGCTTCTATAGTTTTGCCCAATCTCTTTTCTGCATCATCAAATTTTTCCTTTTTACTGAATCATTGCCGTCAGCACATAAACATGCAGAGGTTTTTCTCATTTTAAAACCTTGAGGGTATTATGCAAAGTGAAATAAGTCAAGCAGATTAAGACAAATACTGTATGATCTCACTTATATATGGAATGTTTAAAAAAACACACCAAAGACTAAACTCATAGATACAGAGAACAAATTTGGTAGTTGTTAGAGGTGGGGCAGGAGAGTGGGCAAAATAGGTGAAGGTGGTCAAAGGTACTTCCAGTTATAAAATGGGTCCTGGGGACATAATGTTCAACATGGTGACTCTAATTAATAATACTGTATTGTGTATTTGAAAGTTGGAAGAGAGTAGATCTTAAAAGTTCTCATCTCAAGGAAAAAAAATTTAACTACATATGATGATGATGTTAACTAGACTTATTGTGATCATTTTGCAATATATATAAATGTTATACTTCTGAAACTAATATAATGTTGTAGATTGATTATATTTTAATTTAAAACAAAACTCTTAAACACATTATGCCCTTTGGTCACTGCCTGATGTCTGTTTCTTTTCCCAGAACAGCATTTCAAACAAATTGTCCACACTTACTCTTGGTAATTCTTCAACTTCTGGTCATTCAATATCAGCTCATCTCAGTTTGCCTTCCACCCCTACAACATTACAAAACCCACATATGAAAAGATCACCAGGAACCTCCATATCCTAAATTAAATGTCCAGTAGACATTTGCTAGTTCTCGTATGTTGGACTCTCCATGGCATTTAACGCCATAGCCTACAGGGTCTGCTGAAACACTCCTCTCCTAGCTTACTTAACATGGCCCTCTCCTAGTTTTCCCTTCAGCACTGGTCAGTCTCTTCAGAAGGAAGTCCTTGAACTGGACAACCAATGGGTCTGGGCTGCCTGTCATTACTTGAGCTAATTAAGCAGAGACAGGGTTGAAGCTTAAATGAGCGTTTATTCTAATAATGCCGGAAGTATGGAAGAGCTGCTGGTCATCCACAAAAGTCTGCTCTGCACTTCCCCATAAGCCAGCTTCTTATATTGGGTAGGATGAAGATTACATGGAGAAGTAGGCAGAAAGAATAAGAATGGGTGTGCAAATGGGTATTTGTAGGCATGGGGAAGTGGCAAAAGGAATAAGAATGGGGCCTGGTTGGTCATTGTGGCTCAGTTGTTTGGGTGTCTACCCTGGAACAAATAGCATATTTAAAAAGGAATAAGAATGGGTATAATGGTTACAGGTTATAGGCAATGCGGGTGGGACTCCATTGTTTGGGCAACAAAATTGTTAATCTTTCCATGCTAATAGGTAGTTCTTGAATGAGAATTGTCCAGTTCCTAGGTTGACTCCCAGGTGCCAGGGGCACACAACACCCAGAAAAAAACAATCACTGTTAACAGAACATGATTTATATTTCTTATAACTATAGCTAGTCCCCAGTATTCTTGTTTTGCCCCTAGCACCCTGAGCTCTGCACATTTATATCCAGTTGAGCATATGATCTGTCCCCTGGGACATAGCACAGGCATTTCAGACTTCTTAGATCCACATTTCATCTTTGATCTCTCCTCCAAAACATATTCTCTGCCTTTCTTCTTCTTATAAGGAGGTGGCACTGCAACATGCCCAACATGCAATCCTAAAACATTGTAATTGTTATTGACACTGTCTTCCCTCATCCAGTGCCAAACCCAAGTTTCTACCATCAAGCAATTTCTTGATTTTTTTCTCTCTCTATTGACACCACATAGTCAGGCTACATCAGCCTCCTCAAAAAAGGCTTGCTTGCCCAGCTGGCATGGCTCAGTGGTTGAGTGTCGACCTATGAACCAGGAGGTCATGGTTGGATTCCAGTAGGGGCCTAAGCCCTGGGTTGAAGACTCAGTCCCCAGTAGTGGTCCTGCAGTAGGCAACCAATTAATGATTCTCTCTCATCGTTGATGTTTCTATTTCTCTCTCCCTTTCCCTTCCTCTATGAAATCAATAAAAAAAATATATATTTTTTTAAGAAGAAGAAATGTAAAAAAAAAAAAAAAAGAAGGCTTGTATGACTATCAGTTATAGAGGGTTTTAAAAATCCCAAGAGATTTGTTTTTGCCAGAAGAGCTTACAATTTGGAATCTGAAGGAAGAAAGGATTAAATAGAGTTGTGCTTCATTCAACAATTCCTACTTAAGCTCCTTTAAAACATATTTTGAACACACATACACCCAGAAAGACACACAGACACAGCATCTATTACAGGTATGGTTTTCATTGGACAAACTCTTTAAGAGGGAGAATTTTGGGTGCACTGTACTGGAAGGGAGAGGAAGTAGTTCAGGGCTTTCCCAGGTGATCTGGGGTGGGATGGGGGGGCATCCAGGCCCCAGGGTAGACTAGAGAATAGAGTTCTTGCCATACACTTGTGCTCTGACCTTCAGGTAATCCTCAAACAAAACCCAGAGTGCCCTTGGAGATGGTGGTACATGTAGGAAGGAACGATTTCTTTTTCTTCCTACATAAATTACTGTAATTTGATACCACTTTTCTGTTGCCTCCACCAGACAAAGAGTGTCAAGCACCCTAGTCAGCACTGCAGTACTTACAGTTGAGTATCTTGAAGTATAAAATTAGGTACTTTTTATTTTTGAAGGAATGTAATATTCATAAATCACAGCCTTCATTCTAAATGGATGACATCTCAGAATGTCAAGCAACTTATAGCTACAACTAGAGGCCCGGTGCATGAAATTTGTGCATGGGAGTGGGGGTTCCCTACACCCAGCCTGCACCCTCTCCAATCTGGG
>NW_005871112.1:1164235-1176060 GCF_000147115.1 Myotis lucifugus | reverse complement strand
GGTTGGTGCCCCCAACTGCCCCCTACCTGCCTAGTCTGCCCCTCACTGCCCCCCTGCCAGCCTAATCGACCCCAACTGCACCCCCTGCTGGCCTGGTTTCCCCCAACTGCACCCCTCCCGCTGGCCTGGTAGTCTCTTACTGCCCCCCCTGCCGACCTGCTTGCCTCTCATGGTCCCCCGCCAGCCTGGTCACCCCACGCAGCCTGCTGTTCAGTCGTTTGGTCGTTCCTCACTAGCCCCCCTGCCGGCCTGGTCATAGGCAGCCATCTTGTGAGGGTGTGAGGGTTAATTTGCATATTACCTCTTTATTATATTGGATTAGTTTTCCTTATGAGTTTGTACTTCTGATTATTATTACAGCCTACAATACTGTTCAATTTTGAAGGGTAAGCAAAATATTTTTAAATGAATGATAAAATGAGAAAGGAGTCCATGAATGAGCCCCGCTGTGGAGCCAATAATTTCTTTGCTGTTGTGTACATATGTAAAGAAATAAAAACAAGGAAGAGCCCTAGATGGTTTGGCTCAGTGGATAGAGCGTTGGCCTGTGGACTCAAGAGTCTGGGTTTGATTCTGGTCAAGGGCACATGCTTGGGTTGTGGGCTCGATCCCCAGTAGGGGGCATGCAGGAGGCAGCCAATCAATCAAAGATTTTCTCTCATCATTGATGTTTCTATCTCTCTCCCTCTCCCTTCCTCTCTGAAATCAATATATATATATATATATATATATATATATATATATATATATATATATATATATAAAACAAAAAAACAAGCAAGAGAAGTGGTGCTGTGCCAGGCATGACTCATGAACTTTCTTGTCCTTCCTCTTCTTCATAATAAATAAATCATTAAGCTGATAACCTGAAACTTTGCCCCTCAAGCAACTTACCATTCTCTTTAATAAGATTAATCAGTGTGGCATGTTGACGGGGGAGAGGGGAGCAAAACCCAGCCTTCAGCAATTTGGGGTTGCTCCTGGGGAACGAGAACCTCATCTTGGCAATATTTTCTCCAGCAGTGTTGTTGACAGTGTTGCTGACAGATGGGGAGAGAGAAGGAGAGAGGGAGAGAGAGAGAGAGAGAGAATACATACATTTCAGGGGCTTTATGAACTGGCTATGGATAAATCAGTTTGATGGATTAGGCTTTCATTTCCCTTTTATACAAAATGAGAATTAATAGAGATAACTGAATTTAAGTCTTTGGTGTACATCAAGTCTCACTGGTGGTTTCCATCAACAAATACAATATAGTCTTGAGTTTCTATCATGTTCTAGGCCCCCAATGAGAATTGTGTGCTTAGTGAGTTCAGGGTGCTGTGCTTGGTGCTGAACAGTATCATTCCATTTATTTCCTATCAAAAGATCTATCCACGCCTGGCCGGCATGGCTCAGTGGTTGAACGTCGACCAGGAAGTCATGGTTTGATTCCTGGTCAGGGCATATGCCTAGGTTGCAGGCTGGGTCTCCAGTGTGAGGCATGCAGCATCAATGATTCTCTCTCATCATTGATGTTTCTATCTCTCTCTTTTTTTCGTTCCTCTCTGAAATAAAAAATAAAAAAAAAGACCTACCCTGAGCAAGTCTGCCGGGAGCTGGTACATCCTTGCGGCTTGCCACAGTCGCTGCAGAGAAGAAACATCTGCACAGCATATGTTTCAAGGGACCTGGCGTATATGGCATACGGTTCTTAATATGTTTGCTCCCCTTAGCACTATGTGTTTTAACCAAGGTCACCTCTCCGAGAAAGGTTGTTTCCCCAGGTGGGGATTTTTCCCTGAGGTTAGGGAGGAGATACAACCCCTTAATTAAGTGCCAGGCGGGTAGTTAAGCTACATAATCTTTACTCCCTGGAATGGAGATAAGAAACCCCCTAACCTTTGTAATAGAAATTGACAGGATTAAAATCGGCTGATATAAATACGGATGTAACAAGACAATAAACATCAGATCCTCATCACATCATCGTCAGATCCTAACCAGAACCTAGCCAGAGAACATGGCAAAAGATCCTGGACAGAACCTGGCTACAGAACTTCACTGGAGAACCTAGACAGAACATGGCAAAAGAACCTGGATAGAACCTGGCTAAAGAACCCGGTGACTGAACCTGGCTGGAGAATTTGGAAACCCTGGCTGGAGAACCTAGCAAGAGAACATGGCACCAGAACTTGCTGGGGATCCTAGCCAGAACTTCGCTGGAGATCCTGGAGGGAGAACCTCGCTATGCTGATGAACTGAACCCAGTTTCCATGTCATTCATTCTTCGCCGACTCCGTCCACACCTTTGGGGACCCCTGGACCTGTTGGGCCTGGACCCCAACACAAGTCCTCTTACTTTCTCAATAGGAAAGTTAAAGAGTACAGGGCTGGGAAGGAGGTAGAACTGGGATTGGAAAGTAAGCTATTCAACCCCAAAGTCTATGTTCTTAACCACTACTCTATATTACCTCTCTGTTCTCAGCCTTTACTCACTTCATTGGATTCATCATCATGTTCACCTCCCTTCTCAGAGTCACCACCCCTCCACCTGACCTACCTGCAGCCAACACAAGTTTGCAGACCAGCCTGTCTTTGAGGCAGCCACAGTGTCTTACTGGTGCAGGGTGCCATCTTGTGGCCAAATTAGGCAATGGTAGGGGTAGACATGACATTTGGGACACACCAGTGCTTTATTTTGGATGACAACAGAGCTCTCTTGTTTTGTTTGGTTTGCTTTTGTTTAAACAGAGTAACATTCATTCACATCTGCTTAAATAGGTTCATGTTTCTATTTTAACTGACTAGTGGCAGGAACAAGAAGTGCACAAGCCAATGTCAATAGAAATAGAAAAGGGAAGGATCGCAGGAACAGGAAGGAATTGCAAGGAGAATTTTATTTATTCATTAAAAAAATATTTTTATTGATTTTAGAGAAGAAGGGAGAGGGAGAGATATAGAAACATCAGTGATGAGGGAGAATCATTGATTGGCTGCCTTTTACACACCGACGCTCAACCACTGAGCCACACTGGCTGGGCACAAGGAGCATATATTATTAATGTAGCACAGATGTCTCTTTTTCAGTATTATTCAAGACACAGAAGTACAACCATGCGTGAATGAAGTATTGTGTTTGCAGAAGTATATAGCCTTATGAAAACAGACCTCCTGATTTGATTGATTTAATTCAATCAATAAATGTCAAATGTAATGTCAAAACCTAGTTACATATTGCTCATCCTTACTTGCACATCTGATAGTGTTCCATGACTCCTCAGTGGTAGTTATGACTGACACCCCTGAATTCAGGACAATACAAAGGCCCTTTTTTTCTCCCCAAACCTCTGCTACCTGATTGTGAATGCTGGGAATTTCTTCGATGGAGACCAAAGCCCGCCTGTGGAGTATTATGATGCATGCTTGCTGTATCATTTGGCAATAGTCAATTTCGCTAGAGAAGACAAGAAAAACAAGCAGGATGCATGCAATTCCTAAGTGCTATCGTGTGTTCTGCCCAAGAAAAGGGAGAGAGAGCACAGAGTTGCTCAGCAGGCTCCTGGCAAGCTGCAGCTGTGACCAGGTGCTCATGATCCTGTGTCTCTGATAGAACAGGTGGTGTGTTTGCCTGCTGTTGGTTCCCCCTCGCTTGAATTGCAACACTGGTCCATACATCGTGCTGCCAGGAGGCTGATGCAGGAGAGAGACAGAGAACTTCTCATGATTCAGGCAGTGTGGTCCTTCTATTCTCCTTACACCCTGTCCTATGTCTGTGTACCTTTTGGATCTTGAGTCTTTCTGTTCCATGGCCCCTAGGGTCTCTTGCCTCAGCGATGCTCTTAGAGGCTAACAACACACCCTATTTTTTACACAAGTACCTAAGGCTAAGTAATTGGGGCACCAGAATTTCTATGTAGGATGGACTAAGAGACAATTTGTGGGAAAAGATGCTAGGGGACTATCTTGAAGCTGCATTTACTTAGCAAAACACTTTTAAGTGATGGAGTTAAGTGGGGTTCAGCTTTAAACCTTTAGTCCCTGAGCTGAAAAACATTCATTCCTGGGAGGTGCATGCACAGACCTAAATCCACACTAACCTGCAGATGAGAGCAGCCTCCTCTTGGGCTTGGGGGGAAGAAGAGAAGGGAGTTAGGGAGGAGCCACCTACAGGAAGAGAAGGGTAAGGAAAAGGCCATAGTTAGGTTGCAAACCCAGAAAAGTAAAAAATCACAACCTAGCCTGGCTGGTGTGGCTCAGTGGTGGAGAGTCGACCTGTGAACCAGGAGGTTATGGTTCCATTCTCGGTCAGGGCACATGCCCGGTTTTCAGGCTCGATCCCCAGTGTGGAGCGTGCAGGAAGCAGCCGATCAATGATGCTGTCTCATCATTGATGTCTCTCTCTCTCCCTCTTCCTTCCTCTCTGAAATCAATTTAAAAAAATCACAGCCTGGGCTTATATGGGTCCTGCTTCACATGTGGCAAGTTTTATAAAAGAAAAATGTTCTGGGCTTCCGAGGTAGCGGTTTAAAAATCACAACCTCTCCCAGGCTGTAATAGACATCCTACCCAGTTGTTGGTGGGCAGCACCTGTTCCCCTGGTACATTTCACATAGTTCCTGGGGGTGCCTGCAGCGCTCACCCTGGACTCGCTGTGTGCCAGGTGCACAGCCAACACAGGAGCCTCACCAGTTAAATATCCAGCGCTTCTCGGCTCAGCCATCCGTGTGGGGAGTCCAGAAAGCTGTTAGGTGGTTTTTGAAAGAGAGAGAGGTTGAGCTTTCAATCACTACAAAGTAATTTTTAAAAAGGCAGTTTCAGCACCAAAGGATGATATGGTTACGAAATTATCATCAAAAATCCCATCTAGTATTTACTGAAATCCATATTAATACAGAAAGATATGTGGAGAGAGGATGAGGTTTCTGACAAGTAATCCAGAGATAGGCTTCCTTTCAGAAGGAGCTGTTGAGTGCGGTACGAAATATTGAACTCGCGTAAACATGTGCGTTGAAAGATCTTTAATCTTCCTAAAGAAGTCAGCCAGTTTCTCAAGGAAAGCAAGGGCGGTTTTCTGTGAGCTGTCAACCTGACACCAATATGCACCATAACTCACATCGTCTCTCCACCTGCACAGGTAGATGTAGACACCACATATGGTTCTGGAGTCATGTCTCTAGGTTTCTGTCCTATTGGGGTGAGTTGGGGAGTCGGCCTGAAACAAATAAGGTCCAATAATGTGCTAACCAATGACAATAAAGAAGGAAAAAGGTCTGAAGTGTGCTAGAAAAAAAAAGTTGATCCCACACCCATATAGAGAATCAAGGAGTCAGACACCTGGACCAGATGACGGATGTCCATGAAAAAGGACAATTTGGAAATAGACTTGGAATTAGGAGGCAAATGCTAAATACAAATGGTCAAGCCATTAATGGGGTTTAGAGCAAAGTAGTTCTGTGAGGACAGCCAGCGTTCCCTCATAAGCATGTTCCCCACTCACAGTTCTGTGGTATGTTATGCTTTAGACACCCTTCTGTGTGTGCTGTATTTCACAATAAGAAGGAACCGTGCATTGCATGAGCACAAGGACCCGGGTTGGAGTGTTTATGGTTGTTTTATGCACTCCTCCTTGCTGTGTTTGATCCTGTCCGTGTGGCAGCTCAGTTAGGAGCTGAAAATGAGGCTGGTTGCTGTGTAACGTTCTGCCTCCTCTGCAGTTGAGGGTGATTGTGTTAAGGCTCCGGTTTGGGGATGGAAGTCTGAAGTGTCAGCTTAGCTCCAGGCTCCCATCCACCCTCCTGGGGATGCTCAGGAGGAGTGTACTCAAAGGGTCTCTGTACTGAGTTTCAGGGCAGATTTGGGCAACATCAAACATCAAGAGAACCAGCACAGCTCACACTTATCTGGACCTAATGGAGGCTCTTGCCTGACTTTATGGCAAACAAGTGTGCTTGGAACAACTACTCCTAATTTTGTTTGCTCATAAGTAGAAAGACATGAATCTTTCCATCCTGGGTAAAAGTCAAATCAAGCAATTTGATTCACTACTCATGGTGGCAACTGACCAATTTCAAAGTAGGCGTAAGAACTGGGTGTACACAATGGCTTTCTGGAAAATCCAGTCCAAATCATAAATCTGAACTTTTTCTATATGCATAGTATCATGCATCATATTATTTGTTGAATAAGTGACAAATAAGTCAACAGCATTTTAAAAAAAATCCCACTACAATCCTGGATTGGGTTGCTTTGTGAATTTTTCCCAGCACTGATTGTTTTAGGAGACCTCTATTCAATTTACTGCCTATAAGGAGTTCATTATATTTGCTTTGAAAGCCACTTTAAAATGAGTGTGCCAAAGTGAAAACACATTTGGCAAGGCAATCCATTTTATAATTTCCTGCAGTAAAACTGTAATCATGGCTGTGGTTACATTAGTATAATATCAGAGAAATAGACGTGGGATAGCAATACCTCCTCCTCTATTTAGATAACTTTCAGTGACACTGAATAAGTAATATCGTATCATTAATGCCTATTTTCCCTAAGGGAGTTGTAGGAACATGGAAAATACCTCTTTACCCGCCTCATTTATCCAGTGTCAACAACTCACTGTTTCTCAATCAGACTTTGCGTGGGGTGATGGGCACAGATGCAGTGTGCAGATGTTTTATCGAGTTGTACACTTGAACGCTGTATGGTTTTGTGAACCAATGTTACCCAATAAATTCAATTAAAAAAGAATATCTGATGTCTGTGATTCCTTACCAAAAAGGGTTTGAGATTAATTTTTACCTAAGTCTGATTATAATCAAGAGAATAATTTAAAAAATATTTTTATTGATTGCAGAGAGGAAGGGAGAGGGAGAGAGAGATAGAAACATCAATGATGAGAGAGAATCATTGACCGGCTGCCTCCTGCATGCCGCCTCCTGGGGATGGAGCCGGCAACCCAGGCATGTGCCCTTGACTGGAATCAAACCCAGGACCATTCAGTCCGTAGGCTGAAGCTCTATCCACTGAGCCAAACCAGCTAGGGCAAGAGAATAATTTTTAAAGGTAATTCAAGACTTATAAATGAAAGCCTATGTCTAGAGATTTACTTTCTTTCCATTTGCATCGTCTCCTTTCTATATCTCATGGATGCCTAAAAACACTAAAATTTTATTACACTATGATGTGAAGAATTGATAAACTTACTCTAAAACAAGCATGTCAAACTCAAAGGTTAACACGGGCCAAATGAACAAGGTTGAAGTGTATGTGGGCCACAAAAAGACAAAAGCTTCAATTTTCATAGAAATGTAGGTTTATTTCGATAGAGACATGCTGAATACAAAGGGCTGAAATAAGTGAGTAATCGTTAACATAAAATAATAGGACATTTTAATAAAAATTAATATTTTTTCTCGAACATTAAAGTACCAGACACTAAATAACTGCACAAATTAATAAGCGCAACACAAATAAACCTATTTTTCTTGTTCTCCAAAAGTGAAATATTTCCTGTTGTGCACA
The DNA here is from genome assembly GCF_000147115.1 of Myotis lucifugus. Classification (NCBI taxonomy): domain Eukaryota; kingdom Metazoa; phylum Chordata; class Mammalia; order Chiroptera; family Vespertilionidae; genus Myotis; species Myotis lucifugus. The sequence goes on along the minus strand of NW_005871112.1, from coordinate 1,168,562 downwards.
CCAAACAGGTCAGCCCAAGACTAATGATGTGGCACTCGGCTGCTAAAATATTCACTGCTGGTATTAGTGGAGAGAAATGGTGTGCCTGTGTGTAAGGTGCGTAAGGGAAATGAATGCAACACGATTATAGTCATCAGTCATTAGCAAACGTTGTAGTTCGTTATTAATAACTAGAGGCCCGGTGCATGAATTCGTGTATGAGTGAGGTCCCTCAGCCTGGCCAGTGATCGGGGCTGATCAGGGCCGATCTGGTCCAGCTAGCTATGGGGAGGGACCGCAGGAGGTTGGCTGGCTGCAGGAGGTTGGTTGTGGGAGCACACTGACGACCAGGGGGCAGCTCCTACGTTGAGCATCTGCCCACTAGTGGTCAGTGCATTGTCATAGCAACTGGTTGTCTGGTTGTTTGGTCGATCGGTCATAATGGTTGCTTAAGCTTTTGTATATGTAGATTATGTATAACAGAATATTGTAAAAATTAAGTTATGAAATTTTTATTAAAACATTTCTTACCTACCATTATATTGGCTGGGCTGCAAAAATATTCGTTGTGGGCCGCATGTGGCCCACGGGCTGCGAGTTTGACATGCTTGCTCTAAAATGTATGCAGGGAAATAAAGGTCCTTTCAGGGTTGAGCCAAACTTTATACAGATTTAAAGGCTTTCTTGGAGAAATTAAAAAATTGGTGTGAAAGTAAATATTTATTTAAAATTAGAAAAGAAATCACAACAAAATAGAGATCGGGGTCCTTCCTTGTGAGATCTCTTTATGCAGTTTACCAGAGGTGCTACTTAGGAATGCTAGCTGACGGCAGCCGGCCTTGCTTTCCCCTGACTCAAACATGCTAGGACTCCTGGCTGGCAATCCTCAGGAACCCGCGAGTGTGTGCAAATGCAAGGCTTTGACGCTTCAGCTTCTTGTGCCTCATGACAAATCCACCTCTGGTCCACGAATAGCAAAATCAACTTTTTAAAAGGAGGACAGGGACATTTGGGCCACCGAGGAGCACTGTGGGGATATTGAACTTGAGTTTCTTCACTGTGACGATTACTGGCTTTCACAATTGTGAAAAGGGATTATGAATTGTAAAAAAAATAAAATTATGTGTATATATATGAAGACATCTTGGTGTTCCTACAGTAATGAAGGATTTCTTAAACAGAACTTGAAAAGCACAGAACATTGGGGGATTTGATTACATTAAAATTAAATATGTTTGTTTCACAAAGAACACCCTAAACAAACCAACAGATGCCAGGTTGGGAGAAGATATTTGAAATGCCTAAAACTGACAAGGGGTTAATATCTAGATTATAGAAAATCAATAAGGAATTCCAAATGAAAAATGAGCAAATTTATTTATTGTTTAATTGAACTTATTGGAGTGTCATTAGTTAATAAAATTATAGGTTTCAGTATACAATTCTACAATACATCATCTGTATATTGTATTGTGTGTTTGCCACCCCAAGTCAAGTCTCCTTCCATCGCCAAAAAATGGGCTAAGTTAGAAGAAGAAAAACTAAAAGGTTAAAAAGCATGTAAAGAGATGCTCCGATTCAAAATTTCAGATAAATGCAAATTAAAGCAATGCTATGACTTTACACTCATTAGTCTGGTGAAGATTCGGCAGTTGCATGATGCTCAGTGTTGGCAGGGCTGTCAGGATAGGTAGAAAGCCCTGTGCTGGGTTGGGGGAGCATAGATCAGTGCTGCCATTGTCAGGAGCAATATGGCAGCACTTTGGCAAACTGAGCACTGGGCGTGCAGAGCCTTTGACCCAGTGACTCTTTTCCTGGGTGTGCGCTCAAAGGAATTCTCACAAGTCCATACGACAGCAAACACTGGATATTCATGGAGTGTTGCTGGGATGGGGGAGTGGGAGGCAAACCCACCCACGGGACATTGTAGTGGATGGGAAAGAAAAGCTCCACTGACCTGTAGGAGATGTTTTTTAAGTGGAATCCTTTTCAACTCAAAACAGATACGAAAAGCAAGGTGAAGAACACACACACACACACACACACACACACACACACACACAAAATAAGTAATTGTTAAAGGCTGGGATTTTCAAAAGACCCAAGCCTCCCACCTCCTGCATCTTTCTCTGTCTCTCCAGTGGCAGGCGTCATAGTCTTAGTATGCACCTGTGGCTTCCTTGAGCATGTTATAATTAAGAACAGGCCAGTTTCTGAGACCTATTTCCGAGGTCACTCTAATGTCTGGCATCTTTTTGCTGATTCATCTTTTGTAAAGAGTGAGATTGTCTCTGGTCTTAAGGGAGTTGGTGGTGTGGCCTTAACTCTTATTGTGACTATCCAGTGCTGAACATTTTCTTCTTTAGAAAATGCAGAGGCAGATTGAAGTTTATGGTTCCACATGAGGTTTAGGATGATATTTTTTTTATTTCTCTGTATCTTCTAGGTGTAGAGCACTTGCTCTGGGAGTGGGGATAATTGGAAACATTTCGTAAGTTGATCTACTTGCTTTCCTACATCTCTGGGTTCTCAGCCTCAGAGTCCCATTCTTTATCATTCTGTGTCACTACTGATGGGTTTCCTTTTCAGTGTAATAGCATTTTTACCATCCAGTCCAAACCTGTGCAGAGAAAAATGATGGAACAGAAGCATTGGAAACAAGTGGACGAGAACAGCAGCTGCTGTGGGTTTTTGTTGTTTAAAACTTTGAGACCTATCAGATGCATCTGTGAGGAAATAGGGCACTTAGTGGATGCTCACCATGGGCTGCTCTGTGACTGCTGGAAGCAATGCATTAGAATTATTAGATGTGCTCTGAGCAACACAGAAGAATCTTAAAAGTGTAGCGTCGTCCAGCTGGCATAGATCAAAAGGTCACAGTTTGATTCCGTTCAGAGCATATGCCCGGGTTGCGGCCTCAGTCCCTGGGGGGCGTGCAGGAGGCAGCCGATCAATGATTCTCTCTCATCACTGATGTTTCTATCCCTCTCTCCGTCTCCCTTCCTCTCTGAAATAAATAAAAATATATTTTAAAAAGTGTAAGGTCAAGAAAAAGCAGCAGTGAGATATATTACCAGGACAAGCTATATTATACATAATTTTTATAACCTGCACAGCAAGTGAACATGTACAGTTTTTAAAAGAATACAGAACAAAAGAAGGCACCACTGTGTTTGTTTATGGAAGAGAGGAAAACATAAATGGAGAATAAGGGTAAAAAAATAAATTAAACAGGAGAGCAGCTTCACACAGTGCAAAGAGGATGTTACACATGAACTGAAGTGTATGATTAACCCAACCTGCACCTAAAATCAGAAATGGAAGCAAGAAAAGGACAGGGAGGTAAAGATGGAAGGAAGGAAAGAGACAGAAAGAGAGAGGGAGGCAGTGAGAAGAAAAGGGACACACACATCTTAGCTTGAAAGAGCAATGTACTAAAGTTTCAAGGGAGGCAGAAACTCGAAGTGGCTCAGGGGAGGGAAATTTGCATACAGACTGTGAGCAGGGTCACTTGGAGTGTGCCCTCTGCTGGTAACTGCTGAATGGTGCAGGAACACCAAGTGCAAATCATGCCAGACCCAGCCCTCTTCAGAACAATGTGCACACGTGTCTCCAGTGGGCAGGCAGGTGGGAGGATGAGGGGAAGTTAGGGTAGAAACAGGAAACTTGCTGGGCCTGTGACAGGAGATTATCGTTTGGTTATGAAAAGTAGGAATCCAGCCATTTTTCTCTACCATCCCCCAATGCAACAAAAGCTAAAAACTTGGAATATTTTTTTTTTCCCTGTGGTGAGGGAATTCACAGGAACAGGGCATTTAATGTTAAAACCTAGACAGTTGGGGTAAATCAAAAGGACTGGTCACCCTAATGCCAGATCTGCATTTTCCTAGGAATCATAATAATAACAATATTTGAAAAAAATATTTTTGGCTTTCAATCGAATTTCTTGGGGTGACATTGTTTTATAAAATTAAACAGGTTTTTTTGTCCTAAAATTATATAGGTTTCAGGCATAGATCTCACCCAATGTTCATTACAGCATTATTTCAATAGCCAAGACTTGGAAGCAGCCCAAGGTGCCATTTAGTACATGATAGATAAAAAAAGCTGTGGTACATTTATATTACACAATGGGAATACTACTACCTCACCTGTAAATAAGAATGTGAAATCTTACTTTTTTTGTGGACACCCTGAATTGGACCTGGGAGAGCATTATTGCTAAGTGGATATAAAGCCAATCACAAGAAATGAAAAGTGTCCAATGAATTTTCACTTCTATGTGTGAATCTCCATGGACCCCCATACACTTTCCCCATTGGGAGAGATGCTTCTTGGATACTGGAAA
>NW_005871112.1:1146241-1163881 GCF_000147115.1 Myotis lucifugus | reverse complement strand
TAACCTCAAGCTGACATCGATTCAGGTGTAGGGCCAGAATTCATATGAACTGGATGTCTAGAAAAGGCTGAGAGTTTAGTTTAAACATTTCCTGGGTTGATAGCTCTCTTAAACAACAGGCAGAAGCAAATATAAACTCAACCCAGGCCACAAAACATTTTCACAAAGAAAGTTTCAAGGAGCATGAGCACGAGCACGTAACCACGTTTTAACACCGCCCCCCCCCCCCCCCCCGGCCGGACCCCTGAGTGAAAGTCAGTGGGGGGAAAAAGATCAATCCAACCTGCAAATGCTACAGATCAGAGAATAATGAGATACAGAACACAAAACTAAAAAACAAACAAAAACAAAACAAAACAAAACAACAAAAAAACCTTAAATAAAACAGGCTGCCCTGGCAGGTGTGATTCAGTTGGTTGAGTGTTCACCTATGAACCAGGAGGTCAGGTTTGATTCCCTGTCAAGGGCACATGCCTGGGTTTCGGGCTCGATCCCCAGTAGGGGGCATGGAGGAGGCAGCTGATCAATGATTCTCTCATCATTGATGTATCTCTCTATCCTCTCTCCCTTCCTCTCTGAAATCAGTAGAAACATATTAAAAAAAATAAAATGGGCATTTGAGTTATGCCTAACGAACAAGAAATTAGAAAAAAAGAAGAAAGCAGATTTGAAAAGAATAAAATGTCACCTATAGAAATTAAAAAGGATAGTAATAGAAGTAGGAAATGCTGGATGGGTTAACAGCAGATTGTACATAACTGGGGAGAAAATTAATAAATGTAGCCTACAGCTGAAAAAATTCTAACAATGCAGCAAGGAGAGATTAAGAGATAAAAAATAGTAAGGAGAGGTTGAGACATAGGACCAACTAAAAATTGATCTCATCAGAGTTACAGGAGATAAAGAAAGGATAGGGACAGAGGTAAGATATGGAAAGGAGGGAACTAATAGTTTCTCGAAAGTGATGATAGCTATGAATCATCCGTTTTAAGAACTCCAGTAAATAAAAAAAAGTAAAAATAAATATAAAAATCCACATTTAGAAAAGCACAGTGAAATTGCCAAACCAGGGACAAAAAATAATCTTAAAACCAGCCAAAGAGAAAACACAGATTAATCTAAAAAGAAATGGCAAATCAGACTCTTGATTTCTCAGTGGCAACGAAGGAAGTCAGATGAAAATGAAATTATACAGGAAAAGCAATTGTCTACTTATAACTGAATACCTACCAAAAGTATCCACCAAAAGCAAGCACAGAATAAATATATTATCTGAAAAACAAAAACGAAGAGAGATAACTACCATCAGTCCCTCACTAAAGAAACTTCTGTATCTGACTGGGTGGCTCAGTTGGTTGAGCATCATCCAGTACACCAAAAGGTACTGGGTTCAATTTCCGGTCAGGGCATAAACCTATGTTTTGGGTTGGTCCTTGGGTCGGGGCACATACATGTAACCAACTGAGATTTCTTTCACACATTGATGTTTCTCTCTCTCCCCCTCCCTTTCTCTCTCTCTCAAATCAATAAAAATATCATCGGGTGAGGATTTTTTTGTAAAAGAAACTTCTCAAGGATAGACTTTAAGAAGAAAAAAATACTCACAAGGAAGGCTTGAGACACAAAATGGAAAAGCAAAACAAAAAAAGTAAACAATTACATTGTATAGTAATAATAAGTGTGGGGCTAACATTTGTGGAGCTGAAAATCCAATTTGTGGGCTAAAAAAATAAAACAACAGAAATAACATAATAACATAGGGCAGAAGAAGAGTTATTAATGTTAAAATGCCTTAAGGTTCTTGTAGGGAGAGACCAAGATGGCGGCATAGGTAAACACCGGAGATTGCTGCCGCAAACAACCACTTCAAAAATACAACTAAAAGACGGAATGGACATCACCCAGAACCCCAGGAAGGCTGGCTGAGGAGAGACTCTTCAACTAGAAGGAAAGACAGCAGCGTGCCAAGGCTCAGAGGAGGCGCAGTGTGGAAAATACAAAGGTGCGGAGGTACTCGCGCAAAGCGGGCTGGTGGCTGAGGGCGCGGTTGTCGTTTTCAATCAGGAGGGAGTCTCAGACTCTGAGCTCCAGATCCGGGCGAGTCTCTAGGGACTCAGACTCAAACGGGAGAGGCGGGATTGTCTGGCATCAGTTGGAACGTGAGGGCAGCTTTCTCTCCGAGGTTTTCAGTGGTTGCTGGGGTTCTGAGAAGCAGAGCCTCTGGGAACGGGACTGAGAGCAGCCATAACTGCTCCCTCCTCCGCCCTGTTGATCCCCTGCGACCCGCTCTGCCCAAGCCCTGCGCAGAGCCATTTGCCGGATCGCCTCAGGCAAAGGCTAGATTAGCACCTCTCCAGAGGACAGAAGTTTTCCCACTGCAGATACAGCTGATTCTAACAGCCAGTCGGTCTGGTGGTCAAATCCCTTTAGTATTAACTACAACAAAGGCTTAACTAGAACAAGGCTTAACTAGAACAAGACTTCACACAAAGACCACAAGGGGGTGCACCAAGAAAGCATAAAAAATGCGGAGACAAAAAAACATGACAGAAATGGAGGATATAGAGCTAAAAAATGCAATTTTGAGGGCTTGCAATAATGTGCTAGAAGCTGCCAATAAACTTGATGAGAGCCTCACGAAATCTAATGAGACCCTCGATGCTGTGATAAAGAACCAACTAGAAATTAAGCATACACTGACTGAAATAAAGAATATTATACAGATACCCAATAGCAGACCAGAGGAGCACAAGAATCAAGTCAAAGATTTGAAATGCGAAGAAGCAAAAAACACCCAACTGGAAAAGCAAAATGAAAAAAGAATCCGAAAGTGTGAAGATAGTGTAAGGAGCTTCTGGGACAGCTACAAGCGTACAAACATCAGAATAATAGGGGTACCAGAAGATGAGAGACAGCAAGATATTGAAAACCTATTTGAAGAAATAATGGCAGAAAACTTCCCCCACCTGGTGAAAGAAATGGACTTACAGGTCCAAGAAGCGCAGAGAACCCCAAACAAAAGGAATCCAAAGAGGACCACACCAAGACACATCATCATTAAAATGCCAAGAGCAAAAGACAAAGAGAGAATCTTAAAAGCAGCAAGAGAAAGAGACTCAATTACCTACAAGGGAACACCCATACGACTGTCAGCTGATTTCTCAACAGAAACTTTGCAGGCCAGAAGGGAATGGCAAGAAATATTCAAAGTGATGAATACCAAGAACCTACAACCAAGATTACTTTACCCAGCAAAGCTATCATTCAGAATTGAAGGTCAGATAAAGAGCTTCACAGATAAGGAAAAGCTAAAGGAGTTCATCACCACCAAACCAGTATTATATGAAATGCTGAAAGGTATCCTTTAAGAAGAGGAAGAAGAAAAAGGTAAAGATACAAATTGTGAACAACAAACATGCATCTATCAACAAGTGAATCTAAGAATCAAGTGAATAAATAATCTGATGTACAGAATGAACTGGTGATTATAATGAATCAGGGACATAGAAAGGGAATGGACAGACTATTCTTGGTGGGGAAAGGGGAATGGGAAATGCGGGAAGAGACTGGACAAAAATCGTGCACCTATGGATGAGGACAGTGGGTGGGAGTGAGGGCGAGGGTGGGCGGAAATGGAGAGGGAGTATGGGGGGGGAAGGGAAGAGGAACAAATGTAATCTGAACAATAAAGATTTAATTTAAAAAAAAACAAAATCTGGGACCCTTCAGTTTGCAGGCCGATGCTCTATCCACTGAGCAAACTGATCAGGGCCCATTGATTTTTTTTTTTTTTTTTTAGAGAGAGTGAAAAAAGAAAAAAAAAAAGGTTCCTTGTATTATTTAGGAGAGTAAAGACAATGATTAATTTATGTAAGTCAAATATACATTAAAAAATTTTAGAACAACCATTAAGCAATACAAATAATGTATAACTTCCAATTTAATATAGTGAAAAATTGGAATGTGAAAAATACTCAATTCAGAGAAATTTAAGAATAGAAAAACTACATATAAGAAAAATGAGGGAAATGATATGTTAGATAAAATAGATGTTAGAATAAGTCTTCTATTTAAGAATAAATCTAACAAAAATGTAACAAGACCTTTATGTATTAAAGTATATAACTTTAGTGGAAAACATTAAAAATGGTTAAATAATGAAGAGATATATGATTCTCATGAGCAAGAAGACTTAATTTTATAAAGTTATTCACTTTCCCCAAATTGATCACTAGATACAATTCCAACATCCCAATAAATATGCATGTGTGTAACTTGATAAGCTTATCCTATAAAATAAAAGCCTAATATGCTAAGTGTCCGACCGTTTGTTCAACTGTTTGACCAGTCGCTATTATGCACACTGACCACCAGGGGGCAGATGCTCCAACCAGTAGGTTAGATTGTTTTTGGGGTCTGGCCGATCAGGACTGGGCAAGATGGGCCGGACACTTCCTGGAGCCCTCTCGCGGTCCCTCCCTGGCCCTAATCATGCACCGGTTGGGGTACCTCAGCCTGGCTTGCGGGTATTGAGCCAAAACTGACTCTCCAACATCTCCTGAGGGGTCCTGGATTGCGAGAGGGTGCAGGCCAGGCTGAGGGACCCCACCGCTGCATGAATCCATGTACCGGACCTCTAGTTCTAAAATATATAAAAAGCAGCAAATAGCTTTAAAAATATCCCAGACACTTGAAAAAACAAGAACATGGTAAGAGACACCAACAAGATCTCAAGATATATTTATAAAATTAGAGTAATTAAGAAGTTTGTATTGGCATGAGAACAGAGAAGCAGGTAGATAGAGCAGAGGAGAGAATCCAAAAACAGACCATGCAAATATTGATACCTGATATGACAGAGGTAACATTGCAGATTAATAGGGAGACAAGGGATATTCAGTAATGATTTTAAAAATTGGGTTTTCATATTAAAAAATGAAATAGATACCAAATCATAAAACACACAAAAAATAATTCTGGATGATTTATAACTTAAGCTAAAACTTTGAAATAGGAGTAAAGGGCAATGTATTTTTTTAAGGGTTATTTCCACCTGTTTTTTGCAATGTATTTTTATATCTGAGGGAGAATTTCTTAATCTAGATCCCAAAAGCACAAATTAGCTAGTAAAAGCTTGATAAATTTGACTACATTAAAACTAAGACACTTTGTCAAATGGCTACATAAAGACAAACCACAAGCTAGGGGAAAATATTTGCAACATATATAATCAACAAATGATTACTCTCAAGAATGTATAGATGATTCATTCAAATTATAAAAAGTCAAGCAACTCAATGGATAAAATGAGCAAACGCTTCAAATGTCTTTGTAGGCAAAAACACAATGAGCCAATAAACACATGAAAAAATGCTCAACCTCATTAATCATCAGAAAAATACAAATCAATAATCATATGGGATACTTTTATGATCAGAGTGGACAAAAGAAAAAAAATTCTGATGACACCACAGTACCAAGTACTATGGCATAGGGAAATGAGGACTCACCCACTGATAGTGGGAGGTAAACTCCTATGACTACTTAGTAAATCAGTTTAGGATGATCTATAAAGTTGAAGGTATTTCCTACATCCTAGCAATTCTGTTTCTAGGACATACCTTAGAGGAACTCTGTACATATACACAAGGAGAAACTTATGAGAATGTTTATAGCTGTATCAATTGCTATGGGGGGGGGGTGCAACATAAAGGTTCATCTCCAGGAAAATGGATAAATTGTAATAGATTCACTTAGTAAGATATTATATGCGGCTGTTATACTAGTATTTAATGACCAATAGTTATATTCCCAAACAGAGATAAGTCGCACAAACATGATATTGTATGGAAAAGATAGGTTACAGGAGAATACCCGCAATGATTCCATTTACATAAAGATTCAGAAGCATATAAGACTACAGCAGTTGGTCAAAAAAGGCTTAACTGTTACTGTATAATTTGTACTTTGTAATATCTGGTAGTTGCATGGTTCGTTAAGCTTCAGGATAACAGAAAATTAAGCATTAACTATGGGGCCAGGAAATAAAAATCTGTGAAATCAAAACCTTTAAAATCTATCTACAAAATCTTAGTAAAATATCCATGTAGCAAATTAGAAAGATCATCTTAAGGCTATCTTTAAAGTGCCATCAGTAAATCAGACTGTATCCTAAATTCTGGTACTTGCTCGGGCCACCCCAGTATGACATACGGTGGTAGGTTTCTGTTACTAACTTGCTGTAACACTTGTCCCAGCGCGGTCTGTCCGCTGCATGCCTAGACCACCAGTGTTCTGTCTGGACAGCGTCACCGGAGAAGCCTGAGCGACATGTTCAGGGCACAGATCTCGGCTCTGGTATGTGGTGTTGGTGGGTTTGGAGCTCTCGTTGCCGCCACCACGTCCAATGAGTGGAGAGTAACCACCCGAGCATCATCGGTGATAACCGCTACTTGGGTTTACCAGGGGCTGTGGATGAACTGCGCAGGTAACGCGTTGGGTTCTTTCCAGTGCCGGCCGCACTTTACTATCTTCCAAGTACAAGGTAAATATAATAACGTTGCTTGCGGTTGAAGTACAATGTCACTTTTCTCTTCACTATACTGACCTAGCTGTATACAGTCAGCTGTGAACTCTGTACAGACTGAGTGCTTCATTAAAGTGCCATGATTTGCCCAAGACGGACGGGGTATAGGAATGTTGGCTGAAAGAATTAAATCATGCATTGTATGTGGCAAAGAAAAGTTAAGAATGACTTTCTGGATCTTTTAGAAATACCTACTGCAAAGGATAGACTCATAGGAAAGGGTGAAGTGACTGGCTTGTTTTAAAAGCTAGTTTCAATGTGTCTTGTGGAGGAATCATTCATATAATAAATCGTACTTATCCTATGCTTTCTCGTGCCACCTGAACATGAAAATACATACATGCATATGTATATGCACATTATATTCAACATGATAGAAGCATATGACAAGACGAACAGTGTGAAGTGAGAAAAGAGTTCTGTTTTCAGAGGGTTTTCCATGTTTAGTGATAAAATAGCAGAACCAGAAGAATTTAAAAGTAGCTAAGTGAAGGACAAGGCCCATGAGCTTTACCTTTTTGTTACTTGGTTTTATTTTTAAAATATGTAGGCAAGCTTTCATGGCTATGCATATTAGAAATTCTACTACAAGTGTATGTATTTTAAAGAGGGAACTTAAAAAAAAGCACTTTATATCTCAGGGAAACAGTTATTTGCTTTTATGTCATTATAAGAACCACTATCTGCCTCTGTTTTCTGCCCATTTGACACGTTTACAAATCTGCCACAAGTTGTGGGTGTATTATTATGTTAAAAATTGCCCCTGATATTTTATAAAATATAGACTTTTCACAACCCAATGTCAAAACTGTACCTTGGCCCCAGCAGATAAAATGAAATAAAAATTTAACTAGGAAGTTACTAGAGCATAATGTTTTATGGGGATTTTTGTGTCAAGTATTCAGGTCATTAGTCCACAGTATGTGCTAAAGGATACAGAGAGAAGCTTAGTGAAAGCCCGGAGATTTCTGGTGACAGTCAATGAAAATGTTCGAGCTTGGACACCAGTTAGGCTGTCAAATCACATGGACTTTCCTAAGCACCCATTTTAGGATTCAATGATGTCTCTCTTGTCCCAATGTCTAAACTTACTTTGGGATATTTCACAATCGGTACAAGGGTAATTTTAAAAGGAGAACAGTGTGTGGAGACACTGTTGTCATTCTGTAAACCTCCTGTGATGGCTCTTTCTCCATGGTCCCCTCATGGCTCATTCCCACCCTGGCCAGCGGGTCAAAATATGTTATGTGGGTAAGCCTTTATCTTTGTTCTTTACTGGGTTCACCTTTTTAAAAAAAGAAAGTGTTTTGCCTTATTACCCTTCATTTTTATTCCCTAACAAAAACCAGGTATTGTGAAAAATAGACATCCAACCTTAGCTCCAAAGTGGGCTAAAGGACATGGTAGATTTCTGTGCCACTTCAACAGCTACTTCCCCAAATACATCTTAGAAAACATGGAGTTAGAAATTTTGTTACTATGTAGTGGTCCACATAATCTTCCGCTCTTAAAATTTTATCCCCCTAATTTTGCTTCTTGATAGTAAAAATAACGTATTCTATACCTGCTGTGTACCCTGCACGTAAGAGATAAATCGAAAAATCTCGTCCACTGACAAAGCTTTGATTAGAATAAGCTAAATTTTACTTGACATAATCTCTCCACTATCTTCACCCTGGATTGAAATCTTTATAAAAGATAGTTACCACAGAAATCTATTTTCAGCATCAGGAACACTGAATCATATTTCCAAAGGAAATGGGAACTCACAAATTTGGATTTCCTATTCACAGAGAATCATTGCTGACAGGGCTGGTTGGTTGCGTTTCCTTTATTCCTATTTGAAAACATAACAATGGGGGTGTTGGGAAAACTTTTTATGCCAACATGCTGTCAAACATCATAATGATTCCAAATTGAGAAAAGAACTCAGAAGCCAATGAGGCGTGCAAATGGTTATATCACCTCATAAAATAAAGAGCGATTTAATCCTCCTTTGTCAATTTGAGATGAATCTTCTTAAACTTAGGTCAGATTAAGCCTCCTCTAAACTGCTAGGTTTATGGAGTGTTTTGTGTGTTTTTTTGTTGTGTGTGTGTGTGTGTGTGTTGTGTGTGTGTGTTTTTCCTTTGGTGGTTACATAAATTCATTACCAGCTTCATACCTTCTTTTTGCTAAACCTCTTAGGTGCCCTGTTATAACCACAGTTTTTTAGGGACTCATTTAGGTTAATATTGACTACACCCTTTAAACTTTAAAGATTTGATGTAGGCCAGCACCTCTTTGGACAAGGGGCATTCACAGTAATTACGAAAAACACAGGCCCCCTCCAACTGCAGTTCTGTGGAATCAATTTCAGGAAAGCACTGTAGGGAGACTTGAAATTCAGTCCTCACTGCAGCTGGGAAGCTTCTCTTTTTTGGGGGGGGGTGCGGAGCTTCTTGACTCAATTTCAAGAGCACTTCACTCTCTTTAGATGCAATATCCACTCTAGGCTGTGTTAAAGAACAAAATTCAATTGAGGAAATTTGAAGATGTAATTGACTGTATTGAGTGGTTCATAAATCAGGTAGCATCCCATCCAGCAAGTAAAGAGAAGCCCTGAAAATGTGTACAATATGCAAAGTTTTTATAGGCAGAAACTGGGCGAGACAAAATGGTTATTAGCAAAAGAAAAGCAAGGATTATTTCAGGCAAGGGTACCTTGTTTGAGGTGGGATCTTGTCAGGCAGACTGCCTCAGTTTCTTTTGGAAGGGATAGAGAGGCTCCATGTGATAGATTGCTTCATTGGTACTGACCATAGAATTCCAGACTGAACCATTAATACCGCATTCCTGGAGAAGGTTATGCAATTAGTTAGGTATTAAGTCTAGGTTTGCTGTCATGGGCTTTGGCAGAAGTGACTCCATTTTGGGCCTGTGGTTTTCTCTTTAAGAGCTGCATCTCTCATTTTGTTGTGTGTGTGTGTGTGTGTGTTTTTAAATCCTCGCCTGAGGATATTTTTCCATTGATTTAGAGCAGTGGTTCTCAACCTTCCTAATGCCGTGACCCTTTAATACAGTTCCTCATGTTGTGGTGACCCCCAATTTCATTGTTACAAATTGAACATAATTAAAGCATAGTGATTAATCACAAAAACAATATGTAATTATATATGTGTTTTCCAATGGTCTTAGGCGACCCCTGTGAAAGGGTCATTCGACCCCCAAAGGGGTTTCGACCCACAGGTTGAGAACCGCTGATTTAGAGAGTGGAAGGAAGAGGGAGGGACAGAGAGAGAGAAACATTGATCTGAGAGAAACACATCCATTGGTTGCCTTCTGCAGGTGCCCTAACTAGGGTCAGAGATTGAGCCTGCAACGAGGTACGTCTCTTAACCAGAATCGAACCCAGGACCTTCAGTCCCAAGGCCGATGCTCTATCCACTGAGCCAAACAGGCTAGGGCTTGTTGTGTTTTTTCTCTCATGTCAATGTTAATAGGCATGTTTTCATGGACATGAGAGTAAAGCATTTCTCACAGGGAGAGAAGCAGTGATTTCTGGCAGGGAACGCTGGATCCAGAAGGCATTGCTATAATTAGAAATTAAAGCTCAGTTGTGGTCACCTGGAGGACAGGGGCCTGGTCTGTTCTGTTCTCCTTGTGCTCCGGGCACATAGAGTTCTGGATTACATTTGAAACATTACTGAGAGAACAAAATCATGAGTCAGACAGATAGTTCATCATGAGGGCAAAATTGCGTTCCTGGAGGAAGGCTGGAGTGTCATGAATTGAGGAGTAATTTAGGACATGTACTCAGGCGACAAAAAGGAAGATCACTGGGTTGCAATTCAGCAGATGGCACTTCAGGTTCTGACTCTTTCATTTAACTAGCTGCGAGACCTTGACTCTGGCAATGAAACTCTCTGTCTCATTCATAAATTTCCTCCTCCATAAATTGAGAGAGCTGGACTCCAAGAGTTCCTCAAAGTATCTTTCAACCTAAAGTTCAATTCAAGAGCATCACAGTGCTTCACCACCTGGCAGTAGAAGTTCACCAAAGAATTATAGCTGTAAAAGGCTCTTCTAAGGTAATTGCTCATAAGATTAGTCCTTTTTCTCCCCTTATCTATTATCTTGGCTGGCTGGCTTCCTGTGTTCCCGACTGTTTAGAATCTTAACCGTATCTGGGTGGAGATAGGTTTAAATGACCTTAAATGACTCTATGACCCAAGTAAAGGTGCCAGGATTTCAGTGGAATGAAACCAAATGCTATTCTGGAAGCTGACATTCAAATGATGCTGGCTGCCTATAGGATAAACCTTCTCTCCTCGCCTGGCAACTCTTTCACCTCTCCCCATCCCCTTATCCGTCATGCCATAAGAATGGGGATAAAAAGAATGGCATTTGCTAGAGAAAAGGGGGTTCTCTGTGGGTATTTATTGACATACAGGGAATGGCTAGGAGCCACCTGATACCATGATTTTAGATTTCTTGCTAGTTGAAATGTGTGCCTTAGTTCATGATTAACTAACAGTCATAAATTTCAAACAACAGTAATGAATAAATGAAAGCGATGGTGTCAATGAGGGAAATTACCTTTAGTAATTTGGTAGCTTCAAAAATATTTCAAAATTAATACCTTTAATACATAGCTACATCTTTGGAAGACATTTACCTTTAATCTCAGGAGAGGCTTCTATTTGCTGATTCTGACTCTGCTTTCTGAAACTTGATTTCAATAACTAAGCCTAAAATGAATTTTAATTTTAGATGTATTCTCCTGTTGTGTTCCAGATGCATGCAGTTATTTAAAAGCATGTAGATAAAAGAAAAGAAAAAAATAAAATAAAAGCATGTAGAACACCTCAAGTTTGTCTTTGGCATTATCACCCCAAAAATGAGCCTAAGGAACATCAACATGTTCTTGTCCCAACTAAACATGGCATAATTTTATAAGTTTACTGACACACTCAATGACGCAGTAGAATCTGGGCAGGCTGAGCCTTTAAAATAGTCTTTGTGCCAAGGAATTGGCATGCACAATGCTGAAATGTGCCCATGCCTTGTGGCGGTGACGGTGGTGCTGAAGCCAAAACTGCCTGTGGGTGAACTTGGAATCCTGTCAGTATGCTGCAAGGAGGTTCTTTTGTGGAAGATCAGAGATATTCAGGACAGCTTGGCTCCATTAACAGCTCCCTCTTAAAGACCAGGACCTCGCCCTAACTGGTTTGGCTCAGTGGATAGAGCATCGGCCTGCAGACTCTAGGGTCCCGGGTTCGATTCCGGTCAAGGGTATGTACCTGGGTTGCGGGCACATCCTCAGTGGGGAGTGTGCAGGAGGCAGCTGATCGATGTTTCTCTCTCATCGATGTTTCTAACTCTCTATCCCTCTCCCTTCCTCTCTGTAAAAAAAAATCAATAAAAAATATATTAAAAAAAAAAAAGTCCAGAAATAAACTCGTAAGTTTTAAATCGCACGCCCTTCTGGGTAACATGATGAAATCTCATGAGTCCACTCTCTCCAGCCCAGACGTGCATCATGCCTCTGTCCAGCGTCTCCAAGCTGTAGACGCTCTGCGCCTGTTAGTCACTTAGTCGCCCTCTTGGTTACCAGATGGACTGTCGAGGTATCACAGTGCTTGAGTTCAAGTGACCCTTATTCTACTTACTAATGACCCCAAAGTGCAAGAGTAGTGATGCTGGCAATTCAGATATGCCAAAGAGGACCTGTAAAGTGCTTTCTTTAAGGGAAAAGGTGAAAGTTCTCCTCTTAATAAGGACAGAAAAAAAATCCTGTGCTGAGGTTGCTAAGATCTACAGTAACAGCAAATCTACCTGTGAAATTGTGAAGAAGGATAAAGAAATTCGTGCTAGTTTTGATCCTTCTGACATACTGTCAGGTCAGTAGTAGCCTAAGACTATGTCATTCACATTTCATTTCACGTCAGCAGTGTATCATCTCACATCATCACAAGAAAAAGATATTTTGAGAGAGACCACATTCACATAATTTTATTACAGTATAATGTTATAATTATTCTATTTTATTGTTAGTTATTGTTGTTCATCTCATACTGTGTCTAATTTGTAATTTAAACTTTATCATAGGTATGTATGTATAGGAAAAACACAGTTTGGTACTATCTGCAGCTTTAGGCATCCACTTGGAATTTATCCCCAGCCATAAGGGGAACACTGTACATTTGGTGTTTAGTCCTGGTCTTCTTGGGCATGGATTCCATCTTTGTGGGCCTCTAGCATCGAACTGGATAAACCCAGGACCAGGAACTACTGCAGAGAAAAGCATGGGCAAGAGACTTTATTGTGCTTTTCATGGGAAGGAATGAGAAAGGCAGGGTTACCAGCCTAAGCAGGTTTGGATTGGCTACTTTGTTTTTGTGTGGGTTTTTGTTTTGTTTTTGTTTTTAATGTAAATTTTTATTGATTTCAGAGAGGAAGGGAGAGGGAGAGATAGAAATATCAATGATGAGAGAGAATCATTGATCAGCTGCCTCCTGCATGCCCTCTACTGAGGATTGAGCCTGCCCTTGACTGGAATTGAATCCGGGACCCTTCAGTCCACAGGCCGGCACTCTATCCACTGAGCCAAACTGGCTGCGGTGGGATTGGCTACTTTGAATAATTTCAGCAGGCTCTGGGTGTAGGAGCTGTGTCAAGTTGTCTAGTACCTAGGCCCGGGCTGATTAGGGCAGAGGAATATTGAAGATGCATGAAAGCTTGATAAAAGAAGTAGCTGGGGGTGTGGGCTTTGAATTTGTTGCTTTGCTTATGAAAGGTGCACTTTTTTGTTATCTCTAAGAATTGGCTCCCCTTGGCAGGGCAGTTTTCCCTCCTGTCATCATGGAGGTCCTAGATGCCAGAGCACTGAGGATGCAGAAAATAAGAAAATATGTTTGTACAGTGTGGGTACTAGATCCTTTAGTGTTGTTGGCATTGGTGGGTCAGCAGGGCAGGCACTTCGCTATTGCCCCTTCTCTTCAGAGTTCCACATGCTTATCTGATCTTCAGTATTTGCTTTCTCCTGGTGACTATTTTGTGTAGAAAAGGTTCAGATTTTCCCCACAGGGTTCAGTGCTTCTCTCTCTGCGTGTTGCCCATCTGACCGTATATGCAACAAGCAGGCTTCACCGACTCTCCTCTGCACAGATTCCATTACTCACTCTTAGACTAACTCCCAACCTAAAGCAGCTAGAAACTCAAAGGACATCTTCTGACCAAACAGAATGTTGGGATTAGCAATTTAAAAAGTCCTGCCCCTGTGCATCTTTAGATAATTCCAGAGCACTTCAGAAAGCTATACTGCTCTTCAGTGAACTCGAGATAATTGAGCTAATATTTAGGAGATGGCTGGTCTACAGTTTCGCTTTGGCCAGATTTCAGTATGCATTGCAGGGAAAATTGATGATTTGGAAATTTGCTCTGATGCCATATTATAACTGCCAAGGAAATCTGTAAGTAGTTTATTCCCTTATTCACTAATGAGTCCCTTCATCAAAGCATTCATTAGATTCCTGGCACACAATATAGGTTCTGGGGTGAGGAGCGGGACCGTGCCTACCCTCAGTGGATGTGCTGCTTGGAGGAAGACAATCAGTGAGCTAACAACTAGCTCAGAATGAGAAGTGCTATCTGGTGGTTAAGTTCAATGGGTAGGCAGACTTCCCAGAGGAACTAGTGCTGGAAGCGTCTTGAAAGATGGATAGAAGTTTGCCAAGGAGAAAGGGAGGGCGTTTCAGGCTATGAGACTCATCCAGCTGTACAACTTATTAACTGCATGACTGTGGGCAAAATGCTTAATATATGAGCCCCCTACCCCCATAAATGGGAATAACATTATCTATTTCAGAGGGTGGTGGTGAGGATTAAGTGAATCAATTTGTGTAGAGCATTTAGAGTAATGTCTGGCCTACAAGCAACGGCCTCAAAGCAGAAGGGAGCCAAGTGGATCAGGGAACCGCAGCATATTAAAATGACTGAAACGTAAAATGTATAGGAGGATGTTAAAAATCGAGCTGCATGCCCTGGCTGGGGGGCTCAGTTGGTTGGGATGTCGTCCCTTAGACCAAAATGTTTCAGGTTTGACTCCCAGTCAGGGCACATAACTAAGTTATGGGTTTGATTACCAGTTGTTACCAGTTGGGGTGTGTACAGGAGGCAACCAATCTCTCTCTCTCTCTCTCTCTCTCTCTCAAATTAATTTTAAAAAATATATCCTCAGATGAGGCTAAAAAAATTTTTTTAAAAATTGAGCCATAGATAATATAGAAAAGGGGAACTTGCAAGGAGACCATTAAGCTCTATCGAGGGGACCTGCTGGTTGAAAAGCAGGCCCCAACAGAAGTTCCAGTCCCTCCTCCTAGTACAACATTTTCCAATAGAGATCACAATTTCAGGTGATCAGATTCTAAATTTAATGTTTGACTTTTTAAAAAAATCAGCTATATAGAGTGAGAGGGCATGGTTTGATTGAATTTACTTTTTAAATAATTGTGCTTTTTAGATGTTTAATAAAAGCCAAGGGAAAATGTAGCAGTTATAAAGATTATTAATGCAATCTTAAGTGCCATTAATAGAGTTAGAACACCAGAATTAGAGGATAATAGCCACTCCCTGTCCTTGCCACACTCTGTAGTCAGATTGCATAGTGCTAGTGTTGGGTGCCTCATTTTAAGGGACAGGGACATAGACCATATCTACTGATTCTAGAAGTGGATAACTAGAAGGATTCGAAATAACTTCACATGGGAAATTGTTTCACCTGGAAAAGAGGAGAAAAATATGGTGGCAGGGACAGGGGCAGAGGAAAGAAGACAAGTAGGAACACTGGTAAATGTTACTAGGCAATCAGATTTAGAGGCGCTGTGAATAAGAATTTCTATTAGCGTTGCCCAACAATGGAACAGACTGTCTCACAAAGACCTGGCTAGAAGCATCTAGAGGAGGCTGATGACCCTCTGCTAAAAGGTGGTAGAAATTAGTCCTGTGTTGGCTGGGAAGACAGACGAGCTAATCTCTAAAGCCACTTCCAATTTGAGAGATCTGAGATTCTGTGAACATGTAAAAACAAAGAGAAATATTTAAAAATTGAAACTCCTGATTTGAATATTGACTTAAATATTTTAAAAATATATTTTAATTTATTTCAGAGATGAAAGGAGAAGGAGAGAGAGATAGAAACATCAATGATGAGAGAATCATTGATTGGCTGCCTCCTGCAGGCCCCCTACTGGGATCGAGCCCCCAACCTGGGCATGTGTCCTTAACCAGAATCTAACCTGGGACTCTTCAGTCCTCAGGCCGACGCTCTATCCACTGAGCCAAACCAGCTAGGGCATCTTAAATATTTTTGACAACTGCTGGGCACTTGGGAACATGGCAACAAAAGACCTGTCTCTGCCCTGAAGATGTGCACAGCTCAGAAGGAAACATGAGTTTAGGTAGTAAATGTTATAATACATGTGTTATATTAGTGCTATTTTATTTAAAACAATATTTTACTATATGTTAGAATTTATATAATAAATATATAATTCTCAATCTGATATTTCAAAGGGTCCTAAGCAAACCCAAGGGGTCTGACACCTAACCCTTGCTGGGGGAACGAATGACTCTAAATCCAAGCACAGAGCTGAGTGATGGGGGCTAGGGGAATACAAGAAGACAAGTCCTGTCTTTAACTGAATTTCTTTGGATCAATGTTTTTATTTTTATGCACCAATATAGTGCATGCATAATAATCAGACCAGTCATCCTATCGGAACACTGATTTTCTCTAGAACACAAACTGTGGACTTTGGCAAGGTAGGCAGGGGGAAGTGGAAAGCTATTTTCTCCCTATCTTACTACAGCCAAAGGTTCTCATTTACTTTCATTGGCTTCCTCTGGATATTTGAACCGGTTATATCTGGGGATTTCGTCTAATCCATAAGACTCCTAGAAATGTCCCCACTAGACTGATTCTCTCTGTTGCAGCGGTTGAGATCCTTCTTGGGCCTGTGCACGGCGCTGTGCTCTTCCCACATTGCTCAGCCTCCTACTTCCTGGAGATCAGCTGATGCCCACTCTCCTGGACCTCAGACCTGTCACTTTGTTCTGGCAACTGATGTCTGGGTTCCAGGCAGTCGATCTGTTTTATGACTGGCCTCCACCTAATTCCAGCCTGTGTGGCCGCTCAGTCCTGACCCAATTGCCTGTTTTGACTCTCAGCTTGGCTAAGCCATTTCCTCTGCCTCCCTGGCTCTCTCCCTCACCAGAACAGGCTCTTCTCCCACCCTGGGCCTTGGGAAGAGCTGTTGGAGCATGTCTCCAAGCTGTGACAATTTGGAGGGGGGAAGAAAAGGGGGGTGGGAAGGGTGAAGCAGAAATCACATCCACTGCCTAGTTGACAAATAGAAATGAGGTCAGTCACGAACCTGGTTAGGAGATGGAGCTACACAGATTGAGCCAGTAGATACTATTATAGAATGATCTGCAATCCATTTGTATCATCTGGGAAAATACCCATGTTATCCTAATTACTCTCTCTAGCCCAGATTCAAGTCAGTACTGGGCTGGTTTTGGGAGGGAGAGAAGATAGACCCCACGGGAAGGAACTTCCTATTCCAGCTGCAGCACCAACGCTGTCCTATAGGGGGCCCTCGCGGGTCCTTGGGGATGCAATACTACAGCCTCTCCTTTGTCAAACTCTTTATGCTCCTGCTTCCTGGGCTTTCAGTAATCCTTATTGGGAGTGATGGAGGTAGCCTACCTTTTTCCAGGGCGGTGAGCCATTCAGGTTTTTCTCTAATTCCATCTGGAATTATAAAACAAATTTACACTAGAGTGCTCATATCACATGGGCACACACACACACACAGACACAGCTGGCTCTACACTAACTATACTTTCATACAAACTCAAGCCATTGAGAAACCTCTACTCATTACACACACACACACACACACACACGACTCAAATTCACTGTGCAGGCTGCACATATACATACATACAACCACTTGCCAAACAACCACACACACATACACACACATACACAGAAGCAGACTCATATTTGT
>NW_005871112.1:1143734-1145287 GCF_000147115.1 Myotis lucifugus | reverse complement strand
TATAGTTACTTGAACTCTCTGTGTTTCAGTTTCCTCATCTGTAAGATGAGAATAATAATAGTATCTTCCTTATAGAAAATGTTAAATGAGTTAATATATGAGTAAGCTATTATTGTGGTTGTTTGCTTCAACCCACAATTCTAACTTTTCAAGACTGCTGTGAATCCTGATATGGCCATCTTTGTGTTAGCTAATCTCCCAGTTTAGCATCATCTAAACTTCAGCATATGCCCCATGGTATCTGTGGAATTCTTCCTAGAGAGGTGAAGACATCCCCTACCCAGGCCCACACTTGCTCCCAGGTTCCCAAGTCTAGGAGGATGTCAGCACATATTTCCCCTCCTTGCTTTTTCCAAACTGCTGACCCCACACCTGGTCTACTTCCAAATCCTGTAGAATCTGCCTGCCCCACTTTCCCATCCTCCTTGCCAGAAGGTTTGCATCGTTTCTGGCTCAGCCTCCAGGCTCTTCCTGCTGATCTAAGTTGGGGTCAAACATTAGAAAGAGATTTTCTGCACTTTGACTCGTTCTAATCGAGGCTATCCAACTGCTAGAAAAACTTGCAAAGGCAAAGCTTCACCCAGTTTAACTCTGGGCTTTACTTAGCTGCATTTAGAGAGCATTTACTCTGTGCCAGTTCCCACTTGACATAGTCTCATTTAACCTACAGAGTGACCCTCTGAGTTAGGCACTACAATCATGCCCATTTCAGATTATAGTTGCTTAGGCAACTAGAACTTGGAGAAGTCCACAACGCGCCCAATTTCATGGCTAAAGTGGTGGCCATGGCAAGATTCTGGGACTCTTGAACCAAACACATGATCACCTGCTCATCAAGGACTCCCCCTGGCTAATCTTCAGCAGGAGGAATATGTCACAACAGTCCTGACTTTCCTTTCTAGTCCCCCTGCTTCAATCAAACTGGACTAGGTACTTAACCTTTTCAATCAAACTGGACTAGGTGCTTAACCTTTTCTCTAGTCTGTGCTTCTGCTCAGGCCATTCGGGGCAAATGTCTTTCTTCATCATTTCCATCTCTCTCTTCCTTCAAACTCTACCTCAAATGCCATCTCCCACGTGAAGCCTTTTAACTTCTTTTATTATTATTATTATTATTATTATTATTATTATTATTAAATCTTTATTGTTCAGATTATTACATTTGTTCCTCTTTCCCCCCCCCATAACTCCCCTCCACCCAGTTCCCACCCCACCCTCCGCCTTCACTCCTCACCCACTGTCCTCATTCATAGGTGCGCGAATTTTATCCAGTCTCTTCCCGCATCCCCCACACCCCTTTCCCCCCCAAGAATAGTCAGTCCATTCCCTTTCTATGCCCCTGATTCTATTATAATCACCAGTTCATTCTGTACATCAGATTATTTATTCACTTGATTTTTAGATTCACTTGTTGATAGATGTGTATTTGTTGTTCATAATTTGTATCTTTACCTTTTTCTTCTTCCTCTTCTTAAAGGATACCTTTCAGCATTTCATATAATACTGGTTTGGTGGTGATGAACCCCTTTAGCTTTTTCTTATCTGTGAAGCTC
>NW_005871112.1:1127136-1143081 GCF_000147115.1 Myotis lucifugus | reverse complement strand
GACACACTTTAAGTCATCTTATCTCCGTGCACATCTTCCAGCTTCTGAAGTATTTCCTTGGGTGAATCTGTCACATTGTGTATATGCTATGATGATCAGTTGCCTTCTCTCATCCAACCCTCTTTTCCCTCCCTCCCTCTCATCCCTCCCTCTTTTCCTTCCTTCCTTCTTTCTAGAGCACAGACCTTGAAGCCCCGCTTCCTATTTAAATCCCATGTTTATAATTACTAGCTGTGTGACCTTGGTATAGTTACTTAAACTCTCTGTGTTTCAGTTTCCTCATCTGTAAGATGAGAATAATAATAGTATCTTCCTTATAGAAAATGTTAAATGAGTTAATATATGAGTAAGCTATTATTGTGGTTGTTTGCTTCAACCCACAATTCTAACTTTTCAAGACTGCTGTGAATCCTGATATGGCCATCTTTGTGTTAGCTAATCTCCCAGTTTAGCATCATCTAAACTTCAGCATATGCCCTGTGGTATCTGTGGAATTCTTCCTAGAGAGGTGAAGACATCCCCTACCCAGGCCCACACTTGCTCCCAGATTCCCAAGTCTAGGAGGATGTCAGCACATATTTCCCCTCCTTGCTTTTTCCAAACTGCTGACCCCACACCTGGTCTACTTCCAAATCCTGTAGAATCTGCCTGCCCCACTTTCCCATCCTCCTTGCCAGGAGGTTTGCATTGTTTCTGGCTCAGCCTCCAGGCTCTTCCTGCTGATCTAAGTTGGGGTCAAATATTAGAAAGAGATTTTCTGCACTTTGACTCGTTCTAATCGAGGCTATCCAACACTGCCAGATAGAACTTGCAAAGGCAAAGCTTCACCCAGTTTAACTCTGGGCTTTACTTAGCTGCATTTAGAGAGCATTTACTCTGTGCCAGTTCCCACTTGACATAGTCTCATTTAACCTACAGAGTGACCCTCTGAGTTAGGCACTATAATTATGCCCATTTCATGGTTCTGAGGCAACTAGAACTTGGAGAAGTCCACAACACACCCAATTTCATGGCTAAAGTGGTGGCCATGGCAAGATTCTGGGACTCTTGAACCAAACACATGATCTCCTGCTCATCAAGGACTCCCCCTGGCTAATCCTCAGCAAGAGGAATATGTCACAACAGTCCTGACTTTCCTTTCTAGTCTCCCTGCTTCAATCAAACTGGGCTAGGTGCGTAACCTTTTCTCTAGTCTGTGCCCCTGCTCAGGCCATTCGGGGCAAATGTCTTTCTTCATCATTTCCATCTCTCTTCCTTCAAACTCTACCTCGAATGCCATCTCCCATGCGAAGCCTATTTAACTTCTAACTGGGAGAAACCTTTATCTTCATCTATCCTGTATGGCACTTGGTGCTTTTCTAATTGTGATTTTGTCGCTCTGGCTTGTGTTGCAGTTATTAGTGTATTTGTCCTTTCCCACAAGTAGATGAGAGGCCCCTTCATGACAGGGTTTGAGCAATTTCTTTCTATTCCTTGCCAGGAAGAGTGCCTGCCTAAAATCCATGCTCTATCGTTGTATGTTGAGCCTGTGAATGTTGAATTGAATGAATAGGAGGCAGGACAGGACCACAGGACATGGACACCTTCTACAGGTTTACCATCCTTGGTGCCATTACTGAGTCTATCCAGATGGTTGCCAGGCTCATGTTTCTCTCTCTCCTGACTAACAGTATACTGTAATAGAAATTGAAAAGCATGCTAGTAAACTCATCAAAGGAGAAAGTGTGCGAGGTGCCATTTCTTGCTCTTAGTGGATTGTGCTGGCTCTTATTGGGAGCTTCTTTCTTTACTACGAGCTCTAAAACCATCTCTTTAATGATCTATTCTAGAATTTACCAGGGGTCTGTTACCAAGTTTACCAATGGCGAGTTCTGAAATGAACCCTTTTGAAATTTGAGACATTCCCATGACCTTCTTCCTGGTCTTGTCTGTCTTCATTCCAAAATCACATCTGATCTATTCATTCAGATGTTAACATTATGAAAAGTCTCAAGCACCATTCACAACATTCCCTTTGGATCGTAAGAAACAGCCTGTATTTAAAAGGTGCAGCGGAGAAGTCAGAATGTGATAAAAGTGGCTCTGATTGTTCTGATTGTCCAAACAGACTCGCTCTCTGTGGATTTTCTCCTCTGAGTGGTTCTGTGCCAAGTCCTTCTCTTGGTAGTTAATGACTCTGAGATATGGATGTGGCTGTTGGTCTTGTCCATAAATCATCCAGCCATGCATGACCACAGTCAGCAGAAAAACCAACCCCTCAGCTCCTCATCTGCTGGATTCTGAAAAGTGGCTGGACTACGTGGTCACGTCTGTGAGGAAGCAAGTTTCTGCATGTTATGAGCAACTCGGCAAAAAGTGCAAGGTAAACACAAAGTGCCATTCACTGAAAGCCGACTAAATTACGAGCCATCACCTTCTCGAGATAGCCTGCTCCCGTTGGGGTTATCTATATTACAAAACATGGCTGAGGGTGCTGGCTTTGGAAATAGTTGTTCTTTCATGCGTCTTACTTTATTTTAACTCAAATGGTTGAGATAAGGAGTGGAAGTCATTTTCTAACAATAAGTTATTTCCTTCCTAAATTTTTTTCCTGTCAGGATTTTCTCATTGTCACCCTATTCCCTGACCACACAGACCCCACAACTCAACTGTACTTTCTTAGCTTCTTAAAATATTTGTATTTACCTCTTATTCTGAACATAATTGGCAGGTCTTCGCTTCCTGTTCATAAATCTTGATTCTTCCCTTAATCAACATGTTTTTTAACCCCTCGTATATCTCATACTTTTTTATTTTCTTTTTTCTTCCATGTGTAAAAATTATGCTTTACCCTACACCAGCCGATGAGAACAAATGCTTGCTTTAAAAAATATATATACATATTTATTGATTTCAGAGAGGAAGAAAGAGGGAGAGAGAGATAGAAACATCAACGAGAGAATCATTGATCGGCTGCCTTCTGCACCCCCCCTCCTGGGGATCGAGCCCGGAACCTGGCATGCGCCCTTGACTGGAATGGAACCTGGGACTCTTCAGTCCACAGGCCGACGCTCTATCCCTTGAGCCAAACCAGCTAGGGCAACAAATGCTTTTATCTTTACATTTATGCCACAATTTAAAGAGAATACAGGCAGGACTTGTATTTTATGGGATTGATTTCAGGGTGGGAAGGAAAGTGTTGTCCTTTCTACACTTTGACCTCATCTTAGAGGTTCAGTGGAGATGGTACTAGACAGGGGTGGCATGTGAGTACATGAGGTTAAAGAAAGAAGTGTGGGGGGTGTTGTCAGAGTCCTAGTTGCTTTCAGAAAACTTGACTCCTATGAAAATTTGTGAATCTTCAAAATATGAGCACAAGGATGCTGTCCAGCTCCATATGCAATATGTGATTTTTAAATGCCAAAGTTATTTTGGGGCCTGATTCTATTTCCCATTCCCAAGCCAGCAAGTTCAGAAAAAAAAAAAGTTTTCGTTTACAGAAGTCCCTGACTAGTTGACTTTTTATGCTAGTGCGACTTTCCTGTTCTCTCTACAGTTTGCTCTACACTGCCTAGACAGGGAGCCTCAGAAGTTGAATATTCCTGTTTCTAGAGGCTTTGGTGAGGGTGAGTCCTGAGCTCATTCCATCTCCTTACACATCCTTTTGTGGTTCTCAGAGCTTGTGTCCCATTTTGGTTTCCAGGAAATAGACCACAGTGACAGCCTCAGGTGGGCAGTGGCCTCCTTATTAGGAAGGCACCTCCCTTCTCCTCCCAGGGATGAGTTGGACGGCAAAGTGCAAGGCCTCCAAGGAAATGGGTATCTTGATTTCTTCTGCCTCCACTGGTTCTCATCTCCTCTGTCAAGCATATGGTAGCTCTCCCCATTTCCTAGGGAACCTGCTTTCATAACCCCATGCAACTCTCTTATGGCATTTATTACTTTCCATCCTGTTTTTTAGTTTTGGATAGTGATGTATTGGTGAAATCTAACAACTAGTGTTTTAAAAGAAGTGTGTGTCTAAATATAAAGATAGAGATACATATATATATGTATTAGAGGCCTGGTGCACAGGATTCGTGCACTAGTGGGGGTGTGGCCTGTGGTGCTCAGCCCGCTGTGGGAGCGCCACTCATCCTGTCAGCCGAGCAGCACTCCCACTATGGGAGCGCACTGACCACCAAGGGGCAGCTCCTGTGTTGAGCGTCTGCCCCCTGGTGGTAAGTGCATGTCATAGTGACTGGTCAACCAGTTGTTCTGGTCGTTCCACTGTTCAGTCCCTGGGCTTTTATTATATAGGATAGGACCGTGGTTGGCAAACTGCGGCTCGCAAGCCACATGCGGCTCTTTGGCCCCTTGAGTGTGGCTCTTCCTAAGCCTTAGGAGTACCCTAATTAAGTTAATCACAATGTACCTACTTATATAGTTTAAGTTTAAAAAATTTGGCTCTCAAAAGAAATTTCAATCGTTGTACTGTTGATATTTGGCTCTGTTGACTAATGAGTTTGCCGACCACTAGGATAGGATATGTATACAAATGTAAATACATTTATAATAAATTTTACTGAATAAAGACTTCATAGCACATAATTTACAAATAATAATAAAATGTACAATATTCCTTATAAATTTCATGTAATCAATTGATTCTCACAGAATGTTTTTTATTAACTTTTGCTGAATTTTTGCATCCCTGGCCAACCACTAGTTGCAATTAGTCAACAAGTGTAATTCCCACATGATTGTTAAATATATAACTACTAGAGGCCCGGTGCACAAAAATTTGTGCACTCGGGGGGGAGAGGGGGTCCCTCAGCCTGGCCTGTGCCCTCTCGCAGTCTGGGACCCCTCGGGAGATAATGACCTGCTGGCTTAGGCCTGCTCCAGGGTGGCAGAGGGCAGGCCCAATCCCTAGGTGCAGCCCCTGGTATGGCTCAGAGCAGGGCCAATTGGGAAGTTGGGGCGCCGCCCCCTGTCACGCACAGAGCAGGGCCCATCAGGGGGTTGGGGAGCTCCCCCCTGTCACTCACAGAGTAGGGCCGATAGGGGAGTTGGGGCACTGCACCCTGTCACACACAGAGCCGCAGGGCGATCAGGGGGTTGGGGAGCTCCCCCCTATCAGGCACAGAGCAGGGCTGATCAGGGGGTTGGGGCACCTTCCCCTGTCACAAACAGAGCAGGGCAGATAGGGAGGTTGTGGCCCTGCCCCCTGTCACACACAGAGCTGCAGGGCGATCGGGGGTTTGGTCGCTGTTCCCTGTCACGCTGATCCCGGTGCCGGGAGGCCTCGCTGCTCCGCTGATTCCAGTGCTGGGAGGCATATTACCCTTTTACTATATAGGATAGAGGCCTGGTGCACAAGTGGGGGCCGGCTGGTTTGCCCTGAAGGGTGTCCTGGATCAGAGTGGGGGTCCCCACTGGGGTGCCTGGCCAGCCTGGATGAGGGGATGATGGCTATTTGCAGCTGGTCACACACCCTTCAGGGTGGGGGTCCCCACTGGGGTGCCTGGCCAGTCTGGGTGAGGGGCTGAGGGCCGTTTTCAGGCTGGTGGGTGACTGAAGCTCCCAACCTGTCCTTTTTTTCTTTTTTCTTTTTTTTATTCTGGGCCAGCTTTAGCTCTGAGGCTTGGCTCCAGCTCTGAGGCCTCGGCTGCTGAAAGCAAGTATCTGGTTTGTTTGGGTTCTATAATTGTAACACTGTTGTGGTCCTGCTCACTCCAGCTCTGAGATCCCGGCTGGCTGAAAGCAGGGATCTGCGTTTGTTCTATAATTGAAACAATGTTGCGGTCCTGCTGGCTGAAGCCCGGCTGGCTGAAAGCAGGTTTCTGGGGTTTTGTTTAGCTTCTATATTTGTAACAATGTTTCTTAAACTGCAAGCTCAGAGGCTGGCAAGGCAGGCGGGGAACATTGGCTTCCTCCGTCACTGGAGCAAGCAAGCCTCCTGTTCGCTTCAAGCTGCCTGGCTGCCTGCCGCCATCTTGGGTGGCAGTTAATTTGCATATTGCCCTGATTAGCCAATGGGAAGGGTAGCGGAGGTACGGCTAATTACCATGTTTCTCTATTATTAGATAGGATATTTGATATATTGCAAGTCATGTGAAAGCATGTTGGTATATCACATGGTAGTAAGAAACATGAGTAACTTCTTGCTGTATTGGAGAATTGTTTTGAATATTGGAGGAATATTTTCTCAATTTTTTTTCTTGCTACCTACAATATAATGGCTTCAGACATTACACACTTTTAGATTTAATCTGCATTTTTAACATTTGTCCATAATTTTCTTAAATGTAGAAAATAAAAAGCAACAACTACGTCTTTATTTGTAGCATTTGCACATTTCTGTGGTATAAATGTTGTAAATACTTCAACCATGGCAATTTCAAGCAACCAACATGATGTCACTGATGAGCATTTAGGAAGCTAAACAAGTACATAGCACACAATGATACAGATGTAATAGACCTAAAAACCTCAAGAGCATAGGCAGTAATTAGGAAGTGATGAGTTTGCGTACTTATTACCTTTGTTTTCAATATAATTTATTTCAATTGTCAATTTACATACTTTTTTACAAACTGGCTTGCAGAATTCCTGAAAATTAAGCAATGGGCTCTTGAGAGCTGGTATGAGCCAGGCCAAGTCAGCCTCAGCACACCACTGGTTATGGATGACTACGGTCTATCTCCCCTGCTACACCATAGGTCTTGGAGGACAGGCTCCAAGCCCTAATTGCCTTTGTTTTCCCCATAGCATCTTATACATATCAGATATGATATGACAATGTGGAAGGGAGAGAAAACATGTTTCTCCCTTTGCATACACTTCATAGGTTATCAGACTTTTTTTATGGCTCCTTCCTCACACTATTTTGTGTCTTACTGTCACCTGCACATTTTTTTCATCTTCCCTGTTACATATTAGCATCTTATAGCTTGGACCTCAGTCTTACTCGTGGTCCTGGACTCCTGGAAGTGAGGGTATGTAATTAGACCTCTGTATTTTTCTGTGACATACAGTTTACCTGTGTTCAGTCACAATTCACCTAACTTACTATTGTTTTTCCGTAATTCCTCTCTATCCAGAACCCATGCTAGTTCTATTTTTCACATTTGGGATGCATCAGTTCCTTTCTCTTCTTACCTGTCTTCAGAATCCTCTTAGAACGAAGATTGCATGCTCTTTATGAGCTCATACCTTATCTTTTCCATCGTTATAATTCCAATATGTAGCAGAGTACCAGGAAAACAGCAGATTTAACACAAGTTTCTGGATGGATGGATGGATGGATGGATGGATGGATTAATGGATGGAGTATATTACAGGAAAGTCAGCTATTACAAGAATCACTGATGATGCAAGGAAGTTCTCTTTCTTTGGTCTTTAGCAGTGGATTCAACATTTCCTTTATACAGTGCAGGAGAAGCATTCGTTTATTAATTTTTTTGTTCTATGGATTATAATGGAGCCCCTACTATATATTGTTCATTTTAAGCACTGGAGACACAGCAGAAAACAAGGGAAACAAAGTCCTCATGGAGCTTGGGTTCTAGTGGGAATAGGAGGAAATGAGAGGGAGTATGATGGACTGAATGTCTGTGTCCCTCCCCAAATTTATATGTTGAAACCCTAAGCTCCAATGTGATGGCATTGGAGGTGGGGCCTTTGGGAGGTGAATAGTGTGTTTATAAAAGAAACCCCAGCCCTAGCCGGTTTGGCTCAGTGGATAGAGTGTTGGCCTGTGGACTGAAGGGTCCAGGGTTCAATTCTGGTCAAGGGCACATACTGGTTGTGGGTTTGATTCCCCAGCCCTGGTCAGGGCGCATGCAGGACGCAACCAATTGATGTGTCTCTTTCATATCAATGCTTCTCTCTATCTCTCCCCCTCCTTTCCATTCTCTTAAAAAAATTAATGGAAAAATATTGGTGAGGATTAACAACAACAACAAAGAAAAGGAAGAAAGGAAGGAAGGAAGGAAGGAAGGAAGGAAGGAAGGAAGGAAGGAAGGAAGGAAGGAAGGAAGGAAGGAAGGAAGGAAGGAAGGAAAGAAAGAAAGAAAGAAAAGAAACCCCAGAGAGCTCTCGTGCTCTCTCCACTGTGTGGGGATACAATGAGAAGTCTGCAACCCAGAAGAGGGTCCTCACCAGAACCCGACCATTCTGGCACCCTGATCTCAGACTCCAGCATTCAGAACTGTAAGAAACACTTTTCTGTTGTTTATAAGTCACCCAGGTCACCCAGTCTGTGGTACCTTGTAATAGCAGTCCAAACTAAGACACAGGGGCAGGGGGGAACAGCCCTCAAATGCTATATGATCCTTTCTGTATGAATGTTCATCTTCCTCATCTTCATAATCTTTTTAGTAGCACTCCATCATGGCATTTCTGACTCTTTCCATACTTCGTTTCATTGAAGAATGAAGAACTACAGTTTGACAAACAAAGGAGCCAAGGTTGGGGCATAGATGGATTAAATTGAAATTTTCTCAGTATGTTTCAGAGCTATGTCAACATTTGGTTCTACCTGACAAATTGTTTTTGCTAAAGAGAATTTCTTCTAAAGCTACATAGGATCATGACAATGCTCAGAGAAACAAAGTTGACCTGATATATTGTACCAAGGATTATTTCCTTCAGCCCCTAATGGAAAAATATATTTTAAAATTTCTCTTCCTGTAGCCTACTGGCCAGTGGCCACAGGATTCAATCCAACCAAAACATGCATATCCTATCCAGTGGAGCAATGGGATCTGGTTAGGCTTTTTCCACACAGAATGTTCAACATCTTTTTAAAGATGCAAGGAAATTTTTCATGGTCATTTGTTTGTGAAGTTTTTTTGATTAAAGTGCCAATATAAATTTAATTTAATTTGTCCAGCAGTGACTTTTTTTTTAAATATATTTTATTGATTTTTTACAGAGAGGAAGAGAGAGAGACAGAGAGTTAGAAACATCGATGAGAGAGAAACATCGATCAGCTGCCTCCTGCACATCTCCTACTGGGGATGTGCCCGCAACCCAGGTACATGCCCCTGACCAGAATCGAACCCGGGACCCTTCAGTCCGCAGGCCGACGCTCTATCCACTGAGCCAAACCGGTTTCGGCCAGCAGTGACTTTTTAATAAAAAAAGTAAAAATTCTAAACTTCTGGAGAACAGAAGCAGTGGCTTACTTACAATTTTCTCCATATTGCACAGTACTTACCTAGCTCAGTGCATGCTACAAACAAGGCCTCTGTAAGTTCATTTGTTGGATGAATGCATTTATTTATTCATGAATAAATTCTTTATTCATGAATGAACTTATTTATTCACTCATTACCTTTCTTCCTTTCCTTGCATTTTATTTGCCATTTTCTTTATTCTTTCGACTCAGTAATACTTTTCATATTATTTTTAATAAAAGAGTTGAATATTGACCTGAATTGAAAAGAGAAATGGAAAGAGACAGAAAATCTTCAGAAAAGTGGACCAAAAATCTCCCAGTAAGTTACAAATTAACCCAGTGAAATGTTCCGGATGTTTTGGATGAGGGAATTCTATTCCAGACGGTCACACTCTCTTACTGACCTCGGATATGGTTGAAGGAAGATTCCTCTAATCCAAAACATCCTGTGATTTTAATTTAATTACAAAACAGCATGTCGTGCAAGTCAAGTTAGACTTCGGGATGACTTAGCAAAAGTCTCTGGATGATAATGAAAGCAAATGCTATCTCACACAACAAAAATAACTACATTAGGCCAAGCAGAGACAAGTACAAACACACTGGAAGAGACTTTCACTTAATGTGAAGTCAGGAGCAATAAAATTGCATGTCACTTGGAGTTAAACTTTAATTTCATATCCTTTAAATGTAAAACTACATTTGCTATCTGTACACCAAGTAGATCATCTAGCCATCTCAACCCTCATTCCTTGCTTTCCAAAATGCAACTTATTTTTAGCTTCTGCCAGTTCTTCTTTCTTATCTTTTATATGTCTGTTTGTTGTCTCCACAAATCTTGCAACCCATTTCCAATCTCTGCTCTTCTATACTTTGCTCTAAGGAATTCCAAGAAGCAAAGGTAAAACCTCTGCTCAAGGACATTTGATTATGCATCCACCCACCATCCACCCATCCATCCATCCATCCATCCATCCATCCATCCATCCATCCATCCATCACATATTCATTGAGTATCTTCTACGTGTAAGATATTGTTAAGAAATATTTGTTGAGTTAAATTAAATCCTTACAGGTTCACAAACCTATAAAATCTTCTAATTAAACAACCATCTTCTACATTGCAGGGTTAGGTTTAGATAAAAATGGAGCCTCTTTGTTTAAGAAGTCAGGTGTGTAGCTCAGGAAAACCAAAACAAAGGCTCCTGGGCTCTGTGCTAGGCACATTCTTGATAACTGGCAGGAGTCTTGGTTTTCTGTTTCACCTTTACTTGGTGAATCACATACTGTTATAGGGGGATTTCCTACAATGGATCTGTTTGTTCCATTCTATTTTTTAAAAAATTTTAAATTGATTTCAGAGAGGAAGGGAGAGGTAAAATAGAAACATCAGTGATGAGAGAGAATCACTGATTTGCTGCCTCTTGTAGCCCACACTGGGGATCGAGCCTGCAACCCGGGCATGTGCCCTGACCAGGAATGGAACCGTGACCTCCTGGTTTGTAGGTCAACGCTCAACCACTGAGCCACACTCCGGACTGTTTGTTCCTTTCTTTAGTCCTCCACAGTAGTTTCAAATACTCTGCAGCTAGATATTACCTTGGTTCCTCCCTGTTATTAGACATAAGTTTTAGTCCTCAGTTTCCTTGGGGATGCCACTTGGCTAGTATTTGAATGGCTTACGAATAAGAATTCCTTCCAAACAGAAAAGGCAACTCAGATTTGTGGTTATGGTCTCTGACCCTTTTTTTTCTCCTAATGACCCCATAGGAAGCTTAAACTCCAAACCAGAATCAGCTGTTAAGCAGGGGTATCCACAGAGATCTCTCATCTCAGAAGTGTCTGATGAAAATGGATTGGCATATGAGTTAGCCATTGTCAGAAAAATTGCTGTGTAACAATAACTTCATTTCTCACACCCGTGAAGCTTAGCCAATCTAGGCTGGGTTAAGTTGGGTGGCTCTGCTGATCTCAGCTAGGGATCTCTCTGATGCATCTGGGGATCTAATGGGAGTTGGCTCAGCTCAGGTGGGATTGGCTAGAATAACTCTTCTCTACCTGCTCACCTCTTCAAATCCATAGGCTAGCATAGACATATTATTTTCATGGCAGAAATAGAGCCGAACAAACCTAATCACATCTTTTGACATTCCTTTGGCCAAAGTAAGTCATTCATATGGCTGGACTCAGTGTCCCGGGATAGGGAAATACACTCCTCATTTTGATGGGAGGAACTGCAAAGTCAGGTGGCAAAGGGATTTTTAAAATTAATCTTTATTGTTGAAAGTATTACACGTGCAAAGGGATTTTTTATAAGAAGTGAAGAATTGGAGCTATCAAAGCAATATATCATCATTAGAACACTTAGGCAGTGACCTCCATTCAATCCTACTCTCTTGATATTTTGCATTCTCTTCTCTTTTCAAGTAACAATATGACCTTGAGTGAAGAAATTCAGTTAAAAAACTCTAGTATCTCTATTTCTCACCATTCCACAAGTCTGTGATTTCTAGCCCTCATCATGGAGTTATAGGAAGGACAGACAGACACTTCTCAAGGCCTTGATTTATGCTAACAATCACTGTATTTTTTACTTCATTATTGATCCCATTTACTTTCATCCCCAAATTATTTTACTTCTATTGTTTTATGGTCGGATCTCCAGAATTCTACCTCACTCAATGTTCTTCCACTCTCCTACACTGTCATTATCATTAGTAGTCTATTTCCCTGGACTGTTAATGGCTCGTGAAGCCCAGAGTTACCTTGGAGATCTGAATTATTCCAGGGGGGGGAAAGGAACTTGAAAATAAAACAGCTTCAGTTTCCCAAACCAAATTCTTGAAGATTAATCTGCTTTTTAAATAAAAAATAACCATCCCTGCCACAATGCAAATGCTTGAACTCTGTGTGCTTCTGTGAGATTCAGAACCCATTCTTATAAGACACTTTACACGCAGTCATTAAACTCTATTACTGAGTTGGGCCCTTTTTCTCCACATCTTTGTTAAATGGTTACAAGCTTTCCAACATTTTCACATAGTCCATAACATATATGGAAAACATTTACCCAAGCCTAGGGTTTCTTGTGATTTGAGGGAAGAAGCAAGGGATAGGGATTGAGATGAGATGGAGAGACGTTAATAAAATGATTACAAATGATGGGATAAGTCTTTTCTCTAGTGAAAGCTGCTGAAAGGTCAAGAGAGTTCACAGAATATCTTTTTAGTGGAAAGCCAGATTATGACCCTTTACTGGATTGTTTTATCCAATAGAGGTGAATACCTTTGTCTCTCATTAGGTAATTTACAAGTCTGATAAGGTGGAAGTTAACTTGTAGAAAACTGATAGGGGTACAAGTGATTCCTGTTCATAGCAGTGCAAATGATTCCTGCTCATGGCAATGGAGAAGAATTTTATAGTCTCAGGGAAAAAATATAAAAACCAGTTTTACTATCTTACCAATCCCATCATGAATTAATAATAATAAAAATAATAAATATTAAATAATAAATAATAATAAATAATAATAAATAAATAAATAATAAATAAACGAGCATATCATATGGATTAATGATGGTAATTTTATATTTGTACTAGAGGCCTGGTGCACAAAATTCATGCACTGGTGGAGGGGGGGGTGTCCCTCAACCCAGTCTGCACCCTCTCCAATCTGGGACCCCTCGGGGGGATGTCCAACTGCTGGTTTAGGCCCGATCCCTGTGGGCCTACTCACAATCTGAGACTGCTGGCTCCTAACCACTTGCCTGCCTGCCAGCCTGATCGCCCCCCCTGCCAGCCTGATTAACTGCTCCCCTGCCGCCCTGATCGCTCCCAACTGCCCTCCCCTACCGTCCAGATCACCCCCAACTGCCCTCCCCTGCCAACCTGATCACCCCCAACTGCCCTCCCCTACCAACCAGATCGCCCCCAACTGCCCTCCCCTGCCAACCAGATCGCCCCCAACTGCCCTCCCCTGCCGGCCTGGTCACCCCCAACTGCCCTCCCCTGAAGGCTTGGTCCCCACAACTGCCCTCTCCTGCCGGCCTGATCACCCACAACTGCCCTATCCTGCTGGCCATCTTGTGGTGGCCATCTTGTGATGACATAGGGGCAGCCATCTTGTGACAACATGGGGCGGCCATCTTGTGGTGGCCATCTTGTGATGACGTGAGGTTACAAGGGCCCAAGGGCCACTGAGGCTTTTATTAGTATAGATAAGAGTCATGATTTTACCTTTCTTAAAATGACTGTGTAATACTACATGACTGAGTTATTTTCAGATTACAATCTCTATACTCACACTCGTTTTGTTCTTTCATCCTGTAAATACATTTAAATTTATTAACACCATAATTGATTTTCTTTGATTATTCTCTAGATATTTTTCAGAAGTAAATAACTTTCATAAAGGCAAAGGCTTTTCTTTCAGAGGAAACAAAGAGGTCCAGAATGAGCATATCAGTAGCACCAAGTGCCGGACATGGTTCTATCATACCCGCCCCTTTGCAGAGGTGGTTGGGAGCCCCTCGAAAGAGGGAAACAAGGCATGGGGGGGGGGGGGGCAGGATCAGGCCCTGTTGATTGCTTGGCAGAGGAATCAGCGTTTTAAGCCAGAACACACCAAAGTGTTTGAAGCATTAAATGCTCAGAAATAAAGAAAAAAAATGGTGGTCAAAAACTATTTTATTCTAAATAGTAGTTGAGTTTTAGCTAGAAAGGGAGAGAGAGAGAGAGAGAGAGAGAGAGAGAGAGAGAGAGAGAGAGAAATTGTTAAGGATCTGGAAGCAACCAGAAATGGGGGAAAGATAAGCAACTCTAAATATTCTGTGAGGTTGCGCTTCAAAGCTTTTAGTAGTTTAGCTCCTGCAAGGTATTTTTCTGATTGGAAGGAAAAAGACAGTCTCAATCTACGGGTTCAGGGATACAAAGGAGGAATACCTAATTTATGCTTGTTTCATTAATCAGAGATAGTAAGCTGCTTTCTAGGACTGAGGCCTTTACCACCTTTCTGTTTGGCTAGTTAGTGCTTCCGAAACATTTTGAATGTAAATGCTTTTTGACAGGGCATGCCCCAATGACAAGCCTTCTTCTCTCTGTAATAACCCACGTGGCCTTCTCCCTCAGTTGTTTTGCCTGCGAAAGCTTTTGTGTTTGTACACTTGACTCATAATTATATCTTTAAGTAGTTTTTGAAGTCATTGACACAGGTTTAATGATATGCCATTAGTTATAGCAGTTAGCCAGAACTGAAGTGAGTTCAAACACTGCCTATATGAACACAATCACCCTTTGGCCATGACCCAAAAATACAGCACAACGACTTGCCCTGCAAAACCCTCCTTTTTGGCAACATCCAGCCAATACTGTCTTTTTTTTTCTTAATCCTCATACGAGGATATTTTTCCCTTTGAATTTTAGAGAGATGGAAGGGAGAGAGGAGGGAGAGAGAGAGGGAAAAAAACACACATCAACTTGAGAGATGTGTTTGGTTGGTTGCCTCCTACAACCTGACTGGATCAAACCTGCAACTGAGGTACGTGACTTTGACTGGGAATTGAACCTACAGCCCTTTGGTCCGTGGGCCGATGCTCTCACCACTGAGAAAACTGGTCAGGGCAACAGTGCTGTCTTTTCTTTGTGCCACTTCTGTGTTTACTTCAAATGCACAATTGCTGAAGTTGTCTGAATAAAATTTTCATTCTCTGACCAAATTTTTCTTCAGTTTTCAAGGCTATTCAAGCAACCAATCTAGTCCTTAAACAAGAATATTGGTATTGTGAAGTCCTATAGCCTAACATCTGTCTAATTTA
Source organism: Myotis lucifugus (assembly GCF_000147115.1). Lineage (NCBI taxonomy): Eukaryota > Metazoa > Chordata > Mammalia > Chiroptera > Vespertilionidae > Myotis > Myotis lucifugus. The sequence continues at coordinate 1,128,123 of NW_005871112.1, read as the reverse complement.
GTGACAAATAGTCCCAATACAGACCCATGTGTTACAGTCTTGCATGGTGTTCATGATGATGAATACTTCCATGGCCCAGGCATTGAATTATCTTTTAAAATTCTCATCTTATGGTGTTGAAATGCTTATTTTAGAGATAAAACAAAACAAACAAGAGTAAATGTTAAATAATTTGTCTATAATCATGCCACTAATGTAAGTCTAAGTCTAGAGCACTTGCCCTAAACCTCCAAGACATTCAAAGGCTTTTTAATTATAGTACAAAAAATACTTATTGACCACTTAGCAGGTGAATAATTATACCTGCAGCAAAGAAGGAATACACACACTTCCGAATCTTTAAGATCTTACACTCTATACTCCTCTTAGATCTTGGATAAGTTATTGATGCTGCCATTGTTCATGATCAAGGGAAATTCAAGACTATTTTTCCCAGTAGATACAAGAAAACATTTTTTTCCAGCGCAAATCCCTGAGATCCATCCATCTTCTAATTGTAGACTCTTTCTTTTTTTTTTTTTTTTAATATATTTTATTGATTTTTTACAGAGAGGAAGGGGAGAGAGATAGTTAGAAACATCGATTAGAGAGAAACATCGATCAGCTGCCTCCCGCACATTCTCCTACTGGGGATGTGCCCGCAACCCAGGTACATGCCCCTTGACCGGAATCGAACCTGGGACCCTTCAGTCCGCAGGGTGGACGCTCCATCCACCCAGCCAAAACCGGTTTTCGGGCGACTCTTTCTTCTTTATTGTTTGTCATCTCCTTTATGTGGAGCGATACTTTAGAAACAGGGGTTTCTTAATCTTGAGGGTCTATGAAACTTGGGTTTTTGTCAAAATGCTAATTTGAACTCCCACCCCCACCCCCAGCCCATTCCAAACCAGGGGCAAGCCGCCAACCGCCCCAATGCCTGGGTCCCATTTGGACGCTAAATAAGCATGGCGAACAGGGCCCTTTTGTTAATTCTTTAAGTTTTGTTGG
>NW_005871112.1:1119827-1127036 GCF_000147115.1 Myotis lucifugus | reverse complement strand
CCACACACCTTCCCCTGCCATTTGTCTCTGGATCTATTTTTGTTCATCAGTTTATGTTGATCATTATATCCCACATGTGAGTGAGATCATGTGATATTTGTCTTTCTCCAACTGGCTCACTTCACTTAGCATAATGCTCTCCAGTTCCATCCATGCTGTTGCAAATCGTAAAAGTTCCTTTTTTTTTTTTTTATAGTGGCATAGTATTCCATTGTGTGGATGTACCACAGTTTTTTAATCCACTCATCTGCTGATGGGCACTTACGTTGTTTCCAAATCTTAGCTATTGTAGATTGCGCTGCTATGAACATAGGGGTGCATATGTCCTTTCTGATTGGTGTTTCTGGTTTCTTGGGATATCGTCGTAGAAGTGGGATTACTGGTCAATAGGAGTTCCATTTTTAACTTTTTGAGGAAACTCCATACTGTCTTCCACAGTGGCTGCAACAGTCTGCATTCCCACCAGCAGTGCATGAGGGTTCCTTTTTCTCCACATCCTCACCAGCATCTGTCGTTTGTTGGTTTGTTGATGATAGCCATTCTGACAGGTGTGAGATGGTATCTCATTGTTGTTTTGATTTGCATCTCTTGAATGATTAGTGACTTTGAGCATGTTTTCATATGTCTCTCGGCCTTCTGATTGTCCTCTTTCGAAAAGTGTCCATTTAGGTCCTTTGCCCATTTTATGATTGGATCATTTATCTTCCTTTCATTAGGTTGTATGAGTTCTCTGTAAATTTTGGAGTTTAAACCCTTATCGGATGTTACATTGGTAAATATGTTCTCCCATGCAGTGGGCTTTCTTGTTGTTTTGTTGATGGTTTCTTTTGCTGTGTAGAAGCTTTTTATTTTGGTGTAGTCCCATTTGTTTATTTTCTCCTTAGTCTCTATTGTCCTAGGAGCGGTAAAGATATAGCTACGACATATGTCTGCTCATTTTAACTATTTTTAAGTGTATAATTCTTTTTTATATGTTTCTAAATTCAGTTTGTTAGTATTTTGCTGAGGATTTTTGTGTCCATTGAACATGGATACTGATCTGTAGTTTTCTTTTTTGTGTGATGTCATTGTCTGCTTTTGGTATCAGGGTACTACTGGCCTTATAAAATGGGTTGGGAAGTGATCCCTCTGTTTTGTTTTGTTTTTAAGAGCCTGTCTGACAGGTAGAGTGGAGCTTGATTATGGTGATCTTTGATGGTCAAAGTAGCAGATACCTGCATTTTATCCCAAGGCAATGAGAAATAATTGGAGCTCTTAGTGTAAAGTATGCATTTCAATAATTTTTAAAAAATCACTATAGGTAAGTAAATATGACTTAAAATGAATGGGAACACTCTTCATGAGATAGAGGAGGAAAGTTAAAATCATAGAGTATAGGAAGCAAATGAAAATATGTTTGTAACACAAAAAAGAAAAAGATTTTGATTGGTGCCTTAAAAATATAATTCCAATGTAAAGGTTGGTATTTGAAAAAAGGGATTTACTTATAAAAAATGTATATAAGTAGTATGCAAAAAGTAAACAGTGTAATGAATCCCCATGTTCTGATCTTTTATTCTTTCACAGTTACCAACACATTGACTACTTTTGTTTCCTCTATACCGGTGGTTCTCAACCTTCCTAATGCCACGACCCTTTAATACAGTTCCTCATGTTGTGGTGACCCCAACCATAATAAAATTATTTTCGTTGCTACTTCATAACTGTAATGTTGCTACTGTTATGAATCGTAATGTAAATATCTGATATGCAGGATGCATTTAGGCGACCCCTGTGAAAGGGTCGTTCGACTGCCAAAGGGGTCGCGACTCACAGGTTGAGAACCACTGCTCTATACCCTCTCCACTCCTCAGCCCTACTCCCACCCTTGCTGAATTATTTTGAAGCAAGTCCCAGGTATCAAAATCATTTTATCCATAAATATTTTTATATATATCTTAAAAATAAGAACTTTTAAAAGCATAGCCACATAATTATTGTACCCCAAAATATCAACACTATTTGTATACCTTATCCAATATCTAGGCAAATATCCTCGATTATCTCACTTTTTTAAATAGTTGGTTTGTTCAAATCAGGATCCAAATAAGTCCCCTACATTGCATTTTGCTGATAAGTCTCTTAAACATTTTTTTAAAAATATATTTTTATTGAATTTAGGGCAGGAAGGGAGAGGGAGAGACAGAAACATCAATGATGGGAGAGAATCATTGATTGGCTGCCTCCTGCACACCCCCTACTGGGGATCAAGCCCACAACCCGGGCATGTGGCCTTGACTGGAATCGATCCTGGGACCCTTCAGTCCACAGGCTGATACTCTATCCACTGAGCCAAACCAGCTAGGGCTCTTAAATTTTTTTTTAATCTATAGGTTACCCCTCTTTCTTTCTTTTTTATGCAGTTTGTTGAAGAACAATAACTTCTGTAAACCTGAAGAATGTCCCATAGTCTGTGTTTTATTGATCATATCCCTATGGGGATGTAGTTCCTATTAGCTGATATTTAGGTCTAGAGCAGCGGTTCTCAACCTGTGGGTCGCGACCCCTTTGGCGGTCGAATGACCCTTTCACAGGGGTTGCCTAAATACATCCTGCATATCAGATATTTACATTATGATTCATCACAGTAGCAAAATTACAGTTATGAAGTAGCAACGAAAATAATTTTATGGTTGGGGGTCACCACAACATGAGGAACTGTATTAAAGGGTCGTGGCATTAGGAAGGTTGAGAACCACTGGTCTAGAGGCTTATTTGATTGCATTCAGGTTTAATTTTGTTGTTGTCGTTGTTGCAGGAATACTGAATAGGCAGTGTTGTGTGCTCTCATTGCATCACATCGCAGCCTGGTTGTCTTTTTTTTCCATATTAAGAATCACTGGTGGGCTCAGGTGTCACAGCATGGTTCATTCATCATAAAGTTCCCTTTCAGTGTTTCACCTAATCCTTTAGCAGTCATGGAAAACCATTTGCCTTGATTCATTATTTCATTAGAGGTTACAAAATAATGATATTCTAATTATATTACTGCTTCTACATTTATTAGCTCAAATTTTTCTAAAAGAAGGAATTTACTTCATAAATTATTTGGTTATCCTTCAAAGACTTCTGAATAGCTCTGCAGAAGAAATGATTGAACAATTATTTTGCCTTTCTCTTTATTTCCCAATTTTCAGAATAATGAGTTGGATTCCTAGCTTCCTTCAGAGAGATGTGTGCTTTATAATTGTATGAACTCATATATTTTTAGCATATTCAATGTGTTTCAGTCCTTTACAGTTATACTTTTTGTTGCTAAAATTATATAATCTCTGGCCCATGTGTTCTTCAACTTGGTTCCTAAGTCTTTTGGATATGACCTTGTGGTCTTTGATAGATTCCTTGCTTGCTGGTATAACAAGATGCTCCAGGCTCATCCCTGACCTTGAATCAACCACTTCTCTAAGAAGCTCTGTTCCTGTTAGTGGGAAACATCATTTAGAAAACAAAGTCTGGGTGCCAAGGGTGCTCATTGACTGAGTTAGTCAGGTATCTAGGCCTTTTCAACAGATATAGCTAGAAAAAAATTTTTTTTATAGAACACACATATGTATTCTTACTAATATTTCTAATTCAAACTTAGGATACAGTTTTCTATTTAACCTCTTTGATTTGATATTTGTATCTCCTTTTTTTTTCTTGCACTGAAAACTTGGTTCCTAATAAAAATATATACTTAACTTCCTTTGGTACTAAATATATTACCCTATATAATAAAAGCCTAATATGCTAAATGTCCAGTTGTTATGGTTGGCCATTCAACCAATCATGGTGTAATATGCTAATGATATGCTAAAGCCACTCAACCACTCACTATGACATGCATTGACCACCAGGGGGCAGACAGTTGAACAGTTGAGTAGTCGCTATGACATGCACTGACCACGAGGGGGAAGACACTCCGACTGGTAGGTGAGCTTGCTGCTGGTGTCCAGCCGATTGGGACTGAGTGAGATATGCCAGACATGCCCTGGAATCCTCCCGCAGTCCCTTCCCAGCTGACCAACCTCCCGTGTCCCTCCCCGGCCCCAATTGTGCACCGGTGGGGTCCCTTGGCCTGGCCTGTGCCCTCTCACAATCCGGGACCCTTCAGAGGATGTTGGAGAGCTGGTTTCAGCCTGATCCCAATGGCCAGGCTAAGGGACCCCACTGGTGCACGAATTCATGCACTGGGCTTCTAGTTGTTTTATAATAACTGTATTTTACTGTCAGAAAATATTATAATATTAATCTAAAAATCATGCTAATAATTTCAGTAATTTACTGAAAACCATTTGAGATTTCTTTGCAGTTTTTTTATTGTTTTGGCTTATTTTCTTTGTTTCCTTGGTATATACCCTACTAGGACTCTACAGTCCAATTACTGTGGTTTAAAAATAGAAGCATTTAAAAAGTTCAGATTCAGCTGACCCCAGGGAGTTTTAGCCAACTTTGAAGGTAGAAATGATGTACCTTGGAGGGATTATGATCTGAGTGCCATAGCCACCTATTTATCAACTCAAGTTTCTGCTGGTTTAGGGGAGGATATGTACATAGATTCACAATAATCACTTTAACGTAATCATCCACATTTAGTAGGAGTTAGACCCTTGCTAATGATCAATTACCCAACTGCCTGAGGGTTAATTTCACTCATGAGGCTTTAGTCTTTAGGAGGAAAGTGCAAAGTCCTAGAACCATAGAGGGTTAGAGTGCTACTGAACCTTACAGGTCACCTGGTTTAATCAACTCAGTTTACAGAGGAGGAACCTTAGATTCAGCAGAGTCTAATCACTTGCCTAACATCACACAGGTAGTTAGTAGCAGGGGCAGAACTGGAAAAGAACCTGCTATCTCCCTTCCATTACACTGTGCCCTGCTCCCTTGCTCTCTTGTGGGAATGCGGACGGGGACTGTCATTTTTGCAATGAGCACAGGAGGCCCCATCCGAAAGTTTGATCTCAAGATTCAAGATACTCAATAAATGTTTATGAGAATTTCTCAGTCATTTGGTAAATATTTGGTAATTGGCTCTGATTATATATCAAGAAAGAATTTATTGCTTACTGTTATTTTTTTACTTGTCCAGGTAATAAAGATGGTAGAGAACATGTATCTGGTACAATGTGAAGGCTAGAGACTCTATTTCAAACATTTAAGACAATTTCCCACAATCTTTTATCAAAAAAAACAGCACGACATAACTTTGAAATAATGTCTACTGCCCTAATTGTAAATGTTTCTGTGTTTGTTTATCTAATTCAATAATCCACTACCACTACCACATACAAGGCACTGAGCTAAAGGGAATTTTCCAGCAATTAGAACTCTCCAAATACAGAATCGGCTGCCTTGTTAGTTAGTGAAGTGGGGAACTGAGGGCCAGTGAGTTCTTATCAGATGTCTGAAGAGGGGATTCCTGCAGAAGTCAAAGGATGGGACTTGGTGACATCCAATGTCCCTTCTAATCCTAAAATTGGATGAAAGATTTCAATTCTGTGACTTGTGTGATGTCCCAATTAAAGTGGCTCGTTTAGGTTACAGAGTAGCAACCATTTATACAGAGACATGACATGTGTTTCCCTTCTGGATTTCTTCCAAGTTCAGTTTCTACTTACAGCCTTGCCCACAGAAACTCCACATATCAGAGACAATATTCCTTCACAAATGAAAGGGTCAGGCTTTGGTGGAATTGTGGCAACTTCCTGTTGGCCATGCACTTCCTGAACTGCCAAGTTCTTTTCTTCCTTCTCTCTCTAAATGTGTTCTGTTTAAATCATGTACACTTGTCTCTTTTTCTGGGACCCCCTCCTACCCCCAGTTTATTATCAGCTAAATTCTAGTTAAAGGATAAAAAAAGAGAAATATACAAATTTGGGAGTTATTCACCTAATGCCTATGTACTTTCAAAGTCATCCAACAAATACGTGAGCCCATACTGTGTGTCAGACTCCGAGATAGGTGCTGGGGGTACATGAAGGAGACACAGTTGTTGCTCTTCCAGGCTAAAGGGGGAAGGGAGATGAGAACGGATCAGATACAGCAAAGTTGATGAGTGTGAGGAAAGACAAGGGTAAGTTTTTAATTTCATGGAGGAGTCTTGCTGGTCAAAGTAATATTTCACTTTTGACCTCAAGAAGGAGTAAGAATTAGTTAATAAAAGAGGGAAGGAGAGTTTCCAGGTAATGGAAAGACAGGTCCAAAGGTCCAAAACAAATGATCATTTGGTGAATTCAAGGAATAAAAGAGGTCAAGACATGGTAGAGCATAGATTGGAGAGAGACAAGGTCAAGATGAAGCAAGAAAGAAAGGCGGGAATCAAATGGTGAGGGGCTTGTCACAGCACCCCCTCAAAGTGCTCACAGTAATTTCCAATTTGACCTATGGATAGTCTTTAGTCCTAAGGAGTGCTTTCAAGCTTCTTAAGGCCTATCAGAGTTTTTTCATTGGATATTCAAAAACCAACATTTTTTTGAGCGCCAACTAGGGATCTGGCATGGTGGTAGGCCATAGGAGAAAAACATTAGTAATAAACAGCCCTCCCATTAAGATGTTCATAAAGTAATATTTTGTGTTTCTTTCTAAAACACCAAATATTAACACAACAAATATATCCAAGAACCAAAAGACAAAAAGTTAAAGGCTAAAAGGAATACATCATCAACTCCTTTAAAATAAGTTTTAAAAAAGAGTGGGATACTTATTACCACAGATAAAATGGAAACTCTAAGGCAATAGGGCTCTGATTCCCTTGACAAAAAAATGTTTTTAAATTGATATATAACTGATATAACATTATGTTAGTTTTCAGGTGTATGAAATAATGATTCAATATTTGTATATATTGCAAAATGATCACCATGACAAGTCTAGTTAACATCCATCACCGCACATAGTTACACTTTTTTTTGGTATGTAATAATAACTTATCAGATCTACTCTCTTAGCAACTTTCAAATATATGTTACAGTATTATTAACTACTAGTGACCCGGTGCACGGATTCATGCACATTGAAAGGAAGTTAATTATAAGGTGGCCGGTGGGGCGGAACTGGGCGAGATGGGCCAGACATGCCCTGGAGCCAACCTCCCTTGGACCCTCCCTGGCTGGCTGCACCTGCTCCTCGCCTGGGGTGGCGCCGTGGCTCAAAGGACATCTGCGAGTTAGCGGGATCCTCTGGCAGGGGTGG